>NW_027045384.1:0-289502 GCF_963576615.1 Watersipora subatra
AAATTTCCAATTTCAACCAAACATGCTAGAAATGCTCAAATTGCGCAAATAAGCCTACTGTAAGAATTTTATAAACGTCTGACAAAAGTGAAAAATGTAAATTTCCAATTTCAACCAAACATGCTAGAAATGCTCCAATTGAGCTAATTAGCTTATTGTGGGAATATTACAAACGACTGACAAACATGATAAATGTAAATTTCCAACTTCAACCAAACATGCTAGAAATGCTCCAATTGAGCTAATTAGCTTATTGTGAGAATATTGCAATTGTCTGACAAAAGTGAAAAATGTAATTTTCCAATTTCAACCAAACATGCTAGAAATGCTCCAATTGAGCTAATTAGCTTATTGAGAGAATATTGCAATTGTCTGACAAAAGTGAAAAATGTAATTTTCCAATTTCAACCAAACATGCTAGAAATGCTCCAATTGAGCTAATTAGCTTATTGTGAGAATATTGCAATTGTCTGACAAAAGTGAAAAATGTAAATTTCCAATTTCAACCAAACATGCTAGAAATGCTCCAATTAAGCTAAATAGCTTATTGTGAGAATACTACAAACGTCTGACAAAACTGAAAAATGTAAAGTCCCAATTTCAACCAAACATGCTGGAAATGCTCCAATTGAGCTAATTAGCTTATTGTGAGAATATTGCAATTGTCTGACAAAAGTGAAAAATGTAAATTTCCAATTTCAACTAAACATGCTTGAAATGCTCTAATTGAGCTAATTAGCTTATTGTGAGAATATTACAAACGTCTGACAAAAGTGAAAAATGTAAATTTCCAATTTCAACCTAACATGCTAGAAATGCTCCAATTGAGCTAATTAGCTTATTGTGAGAATATTACAAACGTCTGACAACCCTAAAAAATGTAAACTTCCAATTTCAACCAAACATGCTAGAAATGCTCCAATTGAGCTAATTAGCTTATTGTGAGAATATTGCAATTGTCTGACAAAAGTGAAAAATGTAAATTTCCAATTTCAACCAAACATGCTAGAAATGCTCAAATTGCGCAAAGAAGCCTACTGCAAGAATTTTAAAAACGTCTGACAAAACTGAAAAATGTAAATTTCCAATTTCAACCAAACATGCTAGAATTGTTCCAATTGAGCTAATTAGCTTATTGTAAGAATATTGCAATTGTCTGACAAAAGTGAAAAATGTAAATTTCCAATTTCAACCAAACAAGCTAAAAATGCTCCAATTGAGCTAATTAGCTTATTGTGAGAATATTGCAATTGTCTGACAAAACTGAAAAATCTAAATTTCCAATTTCAACCAAACATGCTAGAAATGCTCCAATTGAGCTAATTAGCTTATTGTGAGAATATTACAAACGTCTAACAAAATTGAAAAATGTAAATTTCCAATTTCAACCAAACATGCTAAAAATGCTCCAATTGAGCTAATTAGCTTATTGTGAGAATATTACAAACGTCTGACAAAACTGAAAAATTTAAGTTTCCAATTTTAACCAAACATGCTAGAAATGCTCCAATTGAGCTAATTAGCTTATTGTGAGAATATTACAAACATCTGACAAAACTGAAAAATGTAAATTTCCAATTTCAACCAAACATGCTAGAAATGCTCCAATTGAGCTAATTAGCTTATTGTGAGAATATTGCAATTGTCTGACAAAAGTGAAAAATGTAAACTTCCAATTTCAACCAAACATGCTAGAAATGCTCCAATTGAGCTAATTAGCTTATTGTGAGAATATTACAAACGTCTGACAAAACTGAAAAATGTGAATTTATAATTTCAACCAAACATGCTAGAAATGCTCCAATTGAGCTAATTAGCTTATTGTGAGAATACTACAAACGTCTCACAAAACTGAAAAATGTAAATTTCCAATTTCAACCAAAAATGCTAGAAATGCTCCAATTGAGCTAATTAGCTTATTGTGAGAATATTGCAATTGTCCGACCAAAGTGAAAAATGTAAATTTCCAATTTCAACCAAACATGCTAGAAATGCTCCAATTGAGCTAATTAGCTTATTGTGAGAATATTGCAATTGTCTGACAAAAGTGAAAAATGTAAATTTCCAATTTCAACCAAACATGCTAGAAATGCTCCAATTGAGCTAATTAGCTTATTGTGAGAATACTACAAACGTCTGACAAAACTGAAAAATGTAAATTTCCAATTTCAACCAAACATGCTAGAAATGCTCCAATTGAGCTAATTAGCTTATTGAGAGATTATTGCAATTGTCTTACAAAAGTGAAAAATGTAAATTTCCAATTTCAACCAAACATGCTAGAAATGCTCCAATTGAGCTAATTAGCTTATTGTGAGAATATTACAAACATCTAACAAAATTGAAAAATGTAAATTTCCAATTTCAACCAAACATGCTAGAAATGCTCCAATTGAGCTAATTAGCTTATTGTGAGAATATAGCAATTGTCTGACAAAAGTGAAAAATGTAAATTTCCAATTTCAACCAAACATGCTTGAAATGCTCTAATTGAGTTAATTAGCTTATTGTGAGAATATTACAAACGTCTGACAAAAGTGAAAAATGTAAATTTCCAATTTCAACCAAACATGCTAGAAATGCTCCAATTGAGCTAATTAGCTTATTGTGAGAATATTGCAATTGTCTGACAAAAGTGAAAAATGTAAATTTCCAATTTCAACCAAACATGCTAGAAATGCTCCAATTGAGCTAATTAGCTTATTGTGAGAATATTACAAACGTCTGACAAAACTGAAAAATGTGAATTTATAATTTCAACAAAACATGCTAGAAATGCTCCAATTGAGCTAATTAGCTTATTGAGAGAATATTGCAATTGTCTGACAAACGTGAAAAATGTAAATTTCCAATTTCAACCAAACATGCTAGAAATGCTCCAATTGAGCTAATTAGCTTATTGTGAGAATATTGCAATTGTCTGACAAAAGTGAAAAATGTAAAATTCCAATTTCAACCTAACATGCTAGAAATGCTCAAATTGCGCAAAGAAGCCTACTGCAAGAATTTTAAAAACGTCTGACAAAACTGAAAAATGTAAATTTCCAATTTCAACCAAACATGCTAGAAATGCTCCAATTGAGCTAATTAGCTTATTGTGAGAATATTGCAATTGTCTGACAAAAGTGAAAAATGTAAATTTCCAATTTCAACCAAACATGCTAGAAATGCTCCAATTGAGCTAATTAGCTTATTGTGAGAATATTACAAACGTCTGACAAAACTGAAAAATGTGAATTTATAATTTCAACCAAACATGCTAGAAATGCTCCAATTGAGCTAATTAGCTTATTGAGAGAATATTGCAATTGTCTGACAAACGTGAAAAATGTAAATTTCCAATTTCAACCAAACATGCTAGAAATGCTCCAATTGAGCTAATTAGCTTATTGTGAGAATATTGCAATTGTCTGACAAAAGTGAAAAATGTAAATTTCCAATTTCAACCAAACATGCTAGAAATGCTCCAATTGAGCTAATTAGCTTATTGTGAGAATACTACAAACGTCTCACAAAACTGAAAAATGTAAATTTCCAATTTCAACCAAACATGCTAGAAATGCTCCAATTGAGCTAATTAGCTTATTGTGAGAATATTGCAATTGTCCGACAAAAGTGAAAAATGTAAATTTCCAATTTCAACCAAACATGCTAGAAATGCTCCAATTGAGCTAATTAGCTTATTGTGAGAATATTGCAATTGTCTGACAAAAGTGAAAAATTTAAATTTCCAATTTCAACCAAACATGCTAGAAATGCTCCAATTGAGCTAATTAGCTTATTGTGAGAATACTACAAACGTCTGACAAAACTGAAAATTGTAAATTTCCAATTTCAACCAAACATGCTAGAAATGCTCCAATTGAGCTAATTAGCTTATTGAGAGATTATTGCAATTGTCTTACAAAAGTGAAAAATGTAAATTTCCAATTTCAACCAAACATGCTAGAAATGCTCCAATTGAGCTAATTAGCTTATTGTGAGAATATTGCAATTGTCTGACAAAAGTGAAAAATGTAAATTTCCAATTTCAACTAAACATGCTTGAAATGCTCTAATTGAGCTAATTAGCTTATTGTGAGAATATTACAAACGTCTGACAAAAGTGAAAAATGTAAATTTCCAATTTCAACCAAACATGCTAGAAATGCTCCAATTGAGCTAATTAGCTTATTGTGAGAATATTACAAACGTCTGACAACCCTAAAAAATGTAAACTTCCAATTTCAACCAAACATGCTAGAAATGCTCCAATTGAGGTAATTAGCTGATTGAGAGAATATTGCAATTGTCTGACAAAACTGAAAAATGTAAATTTCCAATTTCAACCAAACATGCTAGAAATGCTCAAATTGCGCAAAGAAGCCTACTGCAAGAATTTTAAAAACGTCTGACAAAACTGAAAAATGTAAATTTCCAATTTCAACCAAACATGCTAGAAATGCTCCAATTGAGCTAATTAGCTTATTGTGAGAATATTGCAATTGTCTGACAAAAATGAAAAATGTAAATTTCCAATTTCAACCAAACATGCTAGAAATGCTCAAATTGCGCAAAGAAGCCTACTGCAAGAATTTTAAAAACGTCTGACAAAACTGAAAAATGTAAATTTCCAATTTCAACCAAACATGCTAGAAATGCTCCAATTGAGGTAATTAGCTGATTGAGAGAATATTGCAATTGTCTGACAAAACTGAAAAATGTAAAATTCCAATTTCAACCAAACATGCTAGAAATGCTCCAATTGAGCTAATTAGCTTATTGTGAGAATGTTACAAACATCTGACAAAAGTGAAAAATGTAAATTTCCAATTTCAACCAAACATGCTAGAAATGCTCCAATTGAGCTAATTAGCTTATTGTGGGAATATTACAAACCTCTGACAAAAGTGAAAAATGTAAATTTCCAATTTCAACCAAACATGCTAAAAATGCTCCAATTGAGCTAATTAGCTTATTGTGAGAATATTGCAATTGTCTGACAAAAGTGAAAAATGTAAATTTCCAATTTCAACCAAACATGCTAGAAATGCTCCAATTGAGCTAATTAGCTTATTGTGAGAATATTACAAACGTCTAACAAAATTGAAAAATGTAAATTTCCAATTTCAACCAAACATGCTAAAAATGCTCCAATTGAGCTAATTAGCTTATTGTGAGAATATTACAAACGTCTGACAAAACTGAAAAATTTAAGTTTCCAATTTCAACCAAACATGCTAGAAATGCTCCAATTGAGCTAATTAGCTTATTGTGAGAATATTACAAACGTCTGACAAAACTGAAAAATGTAAATTTCCAAATTCAACCAAACATGCTAGAAATGCTCCAATTGAGCTAATTAGCTTATTGTGAGAATATTGCAATTGTCTGACATAAGTGAAAAATGTAAACTTCCAATTTCAACCAAACATGCTAGAAATGCTCCAATTGAGCTAATTAGCTTATTGTGAGAATATTACAAACGTCTGACAAAACTGAAAAATGTGAATTTATAATTTCAACCAAACATGCTAGAAATGCTCCAATTGAGCTAATTAGCTTATTGAGAGAATATTGCAATTGTCTGACAAACGTGAAAAATGTAAATTTCCAATTTCAACCAAACATGCTAGAAATGCTCCAATTGAGCTAATTAGCTTATTGTGAGAATATTGCAATTGTCTGACAAAAGTGAAAAATGTAAATTTCCAATTTCAACCAAACATGCTAGAAATGCTCCAATTGAGCTAATTAGCTTATTGTGAGAATACTACAAACGTCTCACAAAACTGAAAAATGTAAATTTCCAATTTCAACCAAAAATGCTAGAAATGCTCCAATTGAGCTAATTAGCTTATTGTGAGAATATTGCAATTGTCTGACAAAAGTGAAAAATGTAAATTTCCAATTTCAACCAAACATGCTAGAAATGCTCCAATTGAGCTAATTAGCTTATTGTGAGAATACTACAAACGTCTGACAAAACTGAAAAATGTAAATTTCCAATTTCAACCAAACATGCTAGAAATGCTCCAATTGAGCTAATTAGCTTATTGAGAGATTATTGCAATTGTCTTACAAAGGTGAAAAATGTAAATTTCCAATTTCAACCAAACATGCTAGAAATGCTCCAATTGAGCTAATTAGCTTATTGTGAGAATATTACAAACATCTAACAAAATTGAAAAATGTAAATTTCCAATTTCAACCAAACATGCTAGAAATGCTCCAATTGAGCTAATTAGCTTATTGTGAGAATATAGCAAATGTCTGACAAAAGTGAAAAATGTAAATTTCCAATTTCAACCAAACATGCTTGAAATGCTCTAATTGAGTTAATTAGCTTATTGTGAGAATATTACAAACGTCTGACAAAAGTGAAAAATGTAAATTTCCAATTTCAACCAAACATGCTAGAAATGCTCCAATTGAGCTAATTAGCTTTTTGTGAGAATATTGCAATTGTCTGACAAAAGTGAAAAATGTAAATTTCCAATTTCAACCAAACATGCTAGAAATGCTCCAATTGAGCTAATTAGCTTATTGTGAGAATATTACAAACGTCTGACAAAACTGAAAAATGTTAATTTATAATTTCAACCAAACATGCTAGAAATGCTCCAATTGAGCTAATTAGCTTATTGAGAGAATATTGCAATTGTCTGACAAACGTGAAAAATGTAAATTTCCAATTTCAACCAAACATGCTAGAAATGCTCCAATTGAGCTAATTAGCTTATTGTGAGAATATTGCAATTGTCTGACAAAAGTGAAAAATGTAAAATTCCAATTTCAACCTAACATGCTAGAAATGCTCCAATTGAGCTAATTAGCTTATTGTGAGAATATTACAAACGTCTGACAACCCTAAAAAATGTAAACTTCCAATTTCAACCAAACATGCTAGAAATGCTCCAATTGAGCTAATTAGCTTATTGTGAGAATATTGCAATTGTCTGACAAAAGTGAAAAATGTAAAATTCCAATTTCAACCTAACATGCTAGAAATGCTCCAATTGAGCTAATTAGCTTATTGTGAGAATATTACAAACGTCTGACAACCCTAAAAAATGTAAACTTCCAATTTCAACCAAACATGCTAGAAATGCTCCAATTGAGGTAATTAGCTGATTGAGAGAATATTGCAATTGTCTGACAAAACTGAAAAATGTAAATTTCCAATTTCAACCAAACATGCTAGAAATGCTCAAATTGCGCAAAGAAGCCTACTGCAAGAATTTTAAAAACGTCTGACAAAACTGAAAAATGTAAATTTCCAATTTCAACCAAACATGCTAGAAATGCTCCAATTGAGCTAATTAGCTTATTGTGAGAATATTGCAATTGTCTGACAAAAATGAAAAATGTAAATTTCCAATTTCAACCAAACATGCTAGAAATGCTCAAATTGCGCAAAGAAGCCTACTGCAAGAATTTTAAAAACGTCTGACAAAACTGAAAAATGTAAATTTCCAATTTCAACCAAACATGCTAGAAATGCTCCAATTGAGGTAATTAGCTGATTGAGAGAATATTGCAATTGTCTGACAAAACTGAAAAATGTAAAATTCCAATTTCAACCAAACATGCTAGAAATGCTCCAATTGAGCTAATTAGCTTATTGTGAGAATGTTACAAACATCTGACAAAAGTGAAAAATGTAAATTTCCAATTTCAACCAAACATGCTAGAAATGCTCCAATTGAGCTAATTAGCTTATTGTGGGAATATTACAAACCTCTGACAAAAGTGAAAAATGTAAATTTCCAATTTCAACCAAACATGCTAAAAATGCTCCAATTGAGCTAATTAGCTTATTGTGAGAATATTGCAATTGTCTGACAAAAGTGAAAAATGTAAATTTCCAATTTCAACCAAACATGCTAGAAATGCTCCAATTGAGCTAATTAGCTTATTGTGAGAATATTACAAACGTCTAACAAAATTGAAAAATGTAAATTTCCAATTTCAACCAAACATGCTAAAAATGCTCCAATTGAGCTAATTAGCTTATTGTGAGAATATTACAAACGTCTGACAAAACTGAAAAATTTAAGTTTCCAATTTCAACCAAACATGCTAGAAATGCTCCAATTGAGCTAATTAGCTTATTGTGAGAATATTACAAACGTCTGACAAAACTGAAAAATGTAAATTTCCAAATTCAACCAAACATGCTAGAAATGCTCCAATTGAGCTAATTAGCTTATTGTGAGAATATTGCAATTGTCTGACATAAGTGAAAAATGTAAACTTCCAATTTCAACCAAACATGCTAGAAATGCTCCAATTGAGCTAATTAGCTTATTGTGAGAATATTACAAACGTCTGACAAAACTGAAAAATGTGAATTTATAATTTCAACCAAACATGCTAGAAATGCTCCAATTGAGCTAATTAGCTTATTGAGAGAATATTGCAATTGTCTGACAAACGTGAAAAATGTAAATTTCCAATTTCAACCAAACATGCTAGAAATGCTCCAATTGAGCTAATTAGCTTATTGTGAGAATATTGCAATTGTCTGACAAAAGTGAAAAATGTAAATTTCCAATTTCAACCAAACATGCTAGAAATGCTCCAATTGAGCTAATTAGCTTATTGTGAGAATACTACAAACGTCTGACAAAACTGAAAAATGTAAATTTCCAATTTCAACCAAACATGCTAGAAATGCTCCAATTGAGCTAATTAGCTTATTGAGAGATTATTGCAATTGTCTTACAAAGGTGAAAAATGTAAATTTCCAATTTCAACCAAACATGCTAGAAATGCTCCAATTGAGCTAATTAGCTTATTGTGAGAATATTACAAACATCTAACAAAAATGAAAAATGTAAATTTCCAATTTCAACCAAACATGCTAGAAATGCTCCAATTGAGCTAATTAGCTTATTGTGAGAATATAGCAAATGTCTGACAAAAGTGAAAAATGTAAATTTCCAATTTCAACCAAACATGCTTGAAATGCTCTAATTGAGTTAATTAGCTTATTGTGAGAATATTACAAACGTCTGACAAAAGTGAAAAATGTAAATTTCCAATTTCAACCAAACATGCTAGAAATGCTCCAATTGAGCTAATTAGCTTTTTGTGAGAATATTGCAATTGTCTGACAAAAGTGAAAAATGTAAATTTCCAATTTCAACCAAACATGCTAGAAATGCTCCAATTGAGCTAATTAGCTTATTGTGAGAATATTACAAACGTCTGACAAAACTGAAAAATGTTAATTTATAATTTCAACCAAACATGCTAGAAATGCTCCAATTGAGCTAATTAGCTTATTGAGAGAATATTGCAATTGTCTGACAAACGTGAAAAATGTAAATTTCCAATTTCAACCAAACATGCTAGAAATGCTCCAATTGAGCTAATTAGCTTATTGTGAGAATATTGCAATTGTCTGACAAAAGTGAAAAATGTAAAATTCCAATTTCAACCTAACATGCTAGAAATGCTCCAATTGAGCTAATTAGCTTATTGTGAGAATATTACAAACGTCTGACAACCCTAAAAAATGTAAACTTCCAATTTCAACCAAACATGCTAGAAATGCTCCAATTGAGCTAATTAGCTTATTGTGAGAATATTGCAATTGTCTGACAAAAGTGAAAAATGTAAATTTCCAATTTCAACCAAACATGCTAGAAATGCTCAAATTGCGCAAAAAAGCCTACTGCAAGAATTTTAAAAACGTCTGACAAAACTGAAAAATGTAAATTTCCAATTTCAACCAAACATGCTAGAAATGCTCCAATTGAGCTAATTAGCTTATTGTGAGAATATTGCAATTGTCTGACAAAAGTGAAAAATGTAAATTTCCAATTTCAACCAAACATGCTAGAAATGCTCCAATTGAGCTAATTAGCTTATTGTGAGAATATTACAAACGTCTGACAAAACTGAAAAATGTGAATTTATAATTTCAACCAAACATGCTAGAAATGCTCCAATTGAGCTAATTAGCTTATTGAGAGAATATTGCAATTGTCTGACAAACGTGAAAAATGTAAATTTCCAATTTCAACCAAACATGCTAGAAATGCTCCAATTGAGCTAATTAGCTTATTGTGAGAATATTGCAATTGTCTGACAAAAGTGAAAAATGTAAATTTCCAATTTCAACCAAACATGCTAGAAATGCTCCAATTGAGCTAATTAGCTTATTGTGAGAATACTACAAACGTCTCACAAAACTGAAAAATGTAAATTTCCAATTTCAACCAAACATGCTAGAAATGCTCCAATTGAGCTAATTAGCTTATTGTGAGAATATTGCAATTGTCCGACAAAAGTGAAAAATGTAAATTTCCAATTTCAACCAAACATGCTAGAAATGCTCCAATTGAGCTAATTAGCTTATTGTGAGAATATTGCAATTGTCTGACAAAAGTGAAAAATTTAAATTTCCAATTTCAACCAAACATGCTAGAAATGCTCCAATTGAGCTAATTAGCTTATTGTGAGAATACTACAAACGTCTGACAAAACTGAAAAATTTAAATTTCCAATTTCAACCAAACATGCTAGAAATGCTCAAATTGAGCTAATTAGCTTATTGAGAGATTATTGCAATTGTCTTACAAAAGTGAAAAATGTAAATTTCCAATTTCAACCAAACATGCTAGAAATGCTCCAATTGAGCTAATTAGCTTATTGTGAGAATATTACAAACATCTAACAAAATTGAAAAATGTAAATTTCCAATTTCAACCAAACATGCTAGAAATGCTCCAATTGAGCTAATTAGCTTATTGTGAGAATATTGCAATTGTCTGACAAAACTGAAAAATTTAAGTTTCCAATTTCAACCAAACATGCTAGAAATGCTCCAATTGAGCTAATTAGCTTATTGTGAGAATATTACAAACGTCTGACAAAACTGAAAAATGTAAATTTCCAATTTCAACCAAACATGCTAGAAATGCTCCAATTGAGCTAATTAGCTTATTGTGAGAATATTGCAATTGTCTGACATAAGTGAAAAATGTAAACTTCCAATTTCAACCAAACATGCTAGAAATGCTCCAATTGAGCTAATTAGCTTATTGTGAGAATATTACAAACGTCTGACAAAACTGAAAAATGTGAATTTATAATTTCAACCAAACATGCTAGAAATGCTCCAATTGAGCTAATTAGCTTATTGAGAGAATATTGCAATTGTCTGACAAACGTGAAAAATGTAAATTTCCAATTTCAACCAAACATGCTAGAAATGCTCCAATTGAGCTAATTAGCTTATTGTGAGAATATTGCAATTGTCTGACAAAAGTGAAAAATGTAAATTTCCAATTTCAACCAAACATGCTAGAAAAGCTCCAATTGAGCTAATTAGCTTATTGTGAGAATACTACAAACGTCTCACAAAACTGAAAAATGTAAATTTCCAATTTCAACCAAAAATGCTAGAAATGCTCCAATTGAGCTAATTAGCTTATTGTGAGAATATTGCAATTGTCCGACAAAAGTGAAAAATGTAAATTTCCAATTTCAACCAAACATGCTAGAAATGCTCCAATTGAGCTAATTAGCTTATTGTGAGAATATTGCAATTGTCTGACAAAAGTGAAAAATGTAAATTTCCAATTTCAACCAAACATGCTAGAAATGCTCCAATTGAGCTAATTAGCTTATTGTGAGAATAC
The DNA here is from genome assembly GCF_963576615.1 of Watersipora subatra. Classification (NCBI taxonomy): domain Eukaryota; kingdom Metazoa; phylum Bryozoa; class Gymnolaemata; order Cheilostomatida; family Watersiporidae; genus Watersipora; species Watersipora subatra. The sequence continues at coordinate 11,634 of NW_027045384.1, forward strand.
TACAAACGTCTGACAAAAGTGAAAAATGTAAATTTCCAATTTCAACCAAACATGCTAGAAATGCTCCAATTGAGCTAATTAGCTTATTGAGAGATTATTGCAATTGTCTTACAAAGGTGAAAAATGTAAATTTCCAATTTCAACCAAACATGCTAGAAATGCTCCAATTGAGCTAATTAGCTTATTGTGAGAATATTACAAACATCTAACAAAATTGAAAAATGTAAATTTCCAATTTCAACCAAACATGCTAGAAATGCTCCAATTGAGCTAATTAGCTTATTGTGAGAATATAGCAATTGTCTGACAAAAGTGAAAAATGTAAATTTCCAATTTCAACCAAACATGCTTGAAATGCTCTAATTGAGTTAATTAGCTTATTGTGAGAATATTACAAACGTCTGACAAAAGTGAAAAATGTAAATTTCCAATTTCAACCAAACATGCTAGAAATGCTCCAATTGAGCTAATTAGCTTTTTGTGAGAATATTGCAATTGTCTGACAAAAGTGAAAAATGTAAATTTCCAATTTCAACCAAACATGCTAGAAATGCTCCAATTGAGCTAATTAGCTTATTGTGAGAATATTACAAACGTCTGACAAAACTGAAAAATGTTAATTTATAATTTCAACCAAACATGCTAGAAATGCTCCAATTGAGCTAATTAGCTTATTGAGAGAATATTGCAATTGTCTGACAAACGTGAAAAATGTAAATTTCCAATTTCAACCAAACATGCTAGAAATGCTCCAATTGAGCTAATTAGCTTATTGTGAGAATATTGCAATTGTCTGACAAAAGTGAAAAATGTAAAATTCCAATTTCAACCTAACATGCTAGAAATGCTCCAATTGAGCTAATTAGCTTATTGTGGGAATATTACAAACGTCTGACAACCCTAAAAAATGTAAACTTCCAATTTCAACCAAACATGCTAGAAATGCTCCAATTGAGCTAATTAGCTTATTGTGAGAATATTGCAATTGTCTGACAAAAGTGAAAAATGTAAATTTCCAATTTCAACCAAACATGCTAGAAATGCTCAAATTGCGCAAAAAAGCCTACTGCAAGAATTTTAAAAACGTCTGACAAAACTGAAAAATGTAAATTTCCAATTTCAACCAAACATGCTAGAAATGCTCCAATTGAGCTAATTAGCTTATTGTGAGAATATTGCAATTGTCTGACAAAAGTGAAAAATGTAAATTTCCAATTTCAACCAAACATGCTAGAAATGCTCCAATTGAGCTAATTAGCTTATTGTGAGAATATTACAAACGTCTGACAAAACTGAAAAATGTGAATTTATAATTTCAACCAAACATGCTAGAAATGCTCCAATTGAGCTAATTAGCTTATTGAGAGAATATTGCAATTGTCTGACAAACGTGAAAAATGTAAATTTCCACTTTCAACCAAACATGCTAGAAATGCTCCAATTGAGCTAATTAGCTTATTGTGAGAATATTGCAATTGTCTGACAAAAGTGAAAAATGTAAATTTCCAATTTCAACCAAACATGCTAGAAATGCTCCAATTGAGCTAATTAGCTTATTGTGAGAATACTACAAACGTCTCACAAAACTGAAAAATGTAAATTTCCAATTTCAACCAAACATGCTAGAAATGCTCCAATTGAGCTAATTAGCTTATTGTGAGAATATTGCAATTGTCTGACAAAAGTGAAAAATGTAAATTTCCAATTTCAACCAAACATGCTAGAAATGCTCCAATTGAGCTAATTAGCTTATTGTGAGAATATTGCAATTGTCTGACAAAAGTGAAAAATTTAAATTTCCAATTTCAACCAAACATGCTAGAAATGCTCCAATTGAGCTAATTAGCTTATTGTGAGAATACTACAAACGTCTGACAAAACTGAAAAATGTAAATTTCCAATTTCAACCAAACATGCTAGAAATGCTCAAATTGAGCTAATTAGCTTATTGAGAGATTATTGCAATTGTCTTACAAAAGTGAAAAATGTAAATTTCCAATTTCAACCAAACATGCTAGAAATGCTCCAATTGAGCTAATTAGCTTATTGTGAGAATATTACAAACATCTAACAAAATTGAAAAATGTAAATTTCCAATTTCAACCAAACATGCTAGAAATGCTCCAATTGAGCTAATTAGCTTATTGTGAGAATATTGCAATTGTCTGACAAAAGTGAAAAATGTAAATTTCCAATTTCAACCAAACATGCTAGAAATGCTCCAATTGAGCTAATTAGCTTATTGTGAGAATATTACAAACGTCTGACAAAACTGAAAAATGTGAATTTATAATTTCAACCAAACATGCTAGAAATGCTCCAATTGAGCTAATTAGCTTATTGAGAGAATATTGCAATTGTCTGACAAACGTGAAAAATGTAAATTTCCAATTTCAACCAAACATGCTAGAAATGCTCCAATTGAGCTAATTAGCTTATTGTGAGAATATTGCAATTGTCTGACAAAAGTGAAAAATGTAAATTTCCAATTTCAACCAAACATGCTAGAAATGCTCCAATTGAGCTAATTAGCTTATTGTGAGAATACTACAAACGTCTCACAAAACTGAAAAATGTAAATTTCCAATTTCAACCAAACATGCTAGAAATGCTCCAATTGAGCTAATTAGCTTATTGTGAGAATATTGCAATTGTCTGACAAAAGTGAAAAATGTAAATTTCCAATTTCAACCAAACATGCTAGAAATGCTCCAATTGAGCTAATTAGCTTATTGTGAGAATATTGCAATTGTCTGACAAAAGTGAAAAATGTAAATTTCCAATTTCAACCAAACATGCTAGAAATGCTCCAATTGAGCTAATTAGCTTATTGTGAGAATACTACACATGTCTGACAAAACTGAAAAATGTAAATTTCCAATTTCAACCAAACATGCTAGAAATGCTCCAATTGAGCTAATTAGCTTATTGTGAGAATATTACAAACGTCTAACAAAATTGAAAAATGTAAATTTCCAATTTCAACCAAACATGCTAGAAATGCTCCAATTGAGCTAATTAGCTTATTGTGAGAATATTGCAATTGTCTGACAAAAGTGAAAAATGTAAATTTCCAATTTCAACCAAACATGCTAGAAATGCTCAAATTGCGCAAATAAGCCTACTGTAAGAATTTTACAAACGTCTGACAACACTGAAAAAAGTAAATTTCCAATTTCAACCAAACATGCTAGAAATGCTCCAATTGAGCTAATTAGCTTATTGTGAGAATATTGCAATTGTCCGACAAAAGTGAGAAATGTAATTTTCCAATTTCAACCAAACATGCTGGAAATGCTCCAATTGAGCTAATTAGCTTATTGAGAGAATATTGCAATTGTCTGACAAAAGTGAAAAATGTAAATTTCCAATTTCAACCAAACATGCTAGAAATGCTCCAATTGAGCTAATTAGCTTATTGTGAGAATATTGCAATTGTCTGACAAAAGTGAAAAATGTAAATTTCCAATTTCAACCAAACATGCCTGAAATGCTCTAATTGAGCTAATTAGCTTACTGCGAGAATATTACAAACGTCTGACAATACTGAAAAATGTGAAATTCCAATTTCAACCAAACATGCTAGAAATGCTCCAATTGAGCTAATTAGCTTATTGTGAGAATATTGCAATTGTCTGACAAAAGTGAGAAATGTAAATTTCCAATTTCAACCAAACATGCTAGAAATGCTCCAATTGAGCTAATTAGCTTATTGTGAGAATACTACAAACGTCTGACAAAACTGAAAAATGTAAATTTCCAATTTCAACCAAACATGCTAGAAATGCTCCAATTGAGCTAATTAGCTTATTGTGAGAATATTACAAACGTCTAACAAAATTGAAAAATGTAAATTTCCAATTTCAACCAAACATGCTAGAAATGCTCCAATTGAGCTAATTAGCTTATTGTGAGAATATTGCAATTGTCTGACAAAAGTGAAAAATGTAAATTTCCAATTTCAACCAAACATGCTAGAAATGCTCAAATTGCGCAAATAAGCCTACTGTAAGAATTTTACAAACGTCTGACAACACTGAAAAATGTAAATTTCCAATTTCAACCAAACATGCTAGAAATGCTCCAATTGAGCTAATTAGCTTATTGTGAGAATATTGCAATTGTCTGACAAAAGTGAAAAATGTAAATTTCCAATTTCAACCAAACATGCTAGAAATGCTCAAATTGCGCAAATAAGCCTACTGTAAGAATTTTACAAACGTCTGACAACACTGAAAAATGTAAATTTCCAATTTCAACCAAACATGCTAGAAATGCTCCAATTGAGCTAATTAGCTTATTGTGAGAATATTGCAATTGTCTGACAAAAGTGAAAAATGTAAATTTCCAATTTCAACCAAACATGCTAGAAATGCTCCAATTGAGCTAATTAGCTTATTGTGAGAATACTACAAACGTCTCACAAAACTGAAAAATGTAAATTTCCAATTTCAACCAAACATGCTAGAAATGCTCCAATTGAGCTAATTAGCTTATTGTGAGAATATTGCAATTGTCTGACAAAAGTGAAAAATGTAAATTTCCAATTTCAACCAAACATGCTAGAAATGCTCCAATTGAGCTAATTAGCTTATTGTGAGAATATTGCAATTGTCTGACAAAAGTGAAAAATGTAAATTTCCAATTTCACCCAAACATGCTAGAAATGCTCCAATTGAGCTAATTAGCTTATTGTGAGAATACTACAAACGTCTGACAAAACTGAAAAATGTAAATTTCCAATTTCAACCAAACATGCTAGAAATGCTCCAATTGAGCTAATTAGCTTATTGTGAGAATATTACAAACGTCTAACAAAATTGAAAAATGTAAATTTCCAATTTCAACCAAACATGCTAGAAATGCTCCAATTGAGCTGATTAGCTTATTGTGAGAATATTGCAATTGTCTGACAAAAGTGAAAAATGTAAATTTCCAATTTCAACCAAACATGCTAGAAATGCTCAAATTGCGCAAATAAGCCTACTGCAAGAATTTTAAAAACGTCTGACAAAACTGAAAAATGTAAATTTCCAATTTCAACCAAACATGCTAGAAATGCTCCAATTGAGGTAATTAGCTGATTGAGAGAATATTGCAATTGTCTGACAAAACTGAAAAATGTAAAATTCCAATTTCAACCAAACATGCTAGAAATGCTCCAATTGAGCTAATTAGCTTATTGTGAGAATGTTACAAACATCTGACAAAAGTGAAAAATGTAAATTTCCAATTTCAACCAAACATGCTAGAAATGCTCCAATTGAGCTAATTAGCTTATTGTGAGAATGTTACAAACATCTGACAAAAGTGAAAAATGTAAATTTCCAATTTCAACCAAACATGCTAGAAATGCTCCAATTGAGCTAATTAGCTTATTGTGGGAATATTACAAACGTCTGACAAAAGTGAAAAATGTAAATTTCCAATTTCAACCAAACATGCTAAAAATGCTCCAATTGAGCTAATTAGCTTATTGTGAGAATATTGCAATTATCTGACAAAAGTGAAAAATGTAAATTTCCAATTTCAACCAAACATGCTAGAAATGCTCCAATTGAGCTAATTAGCTTATTGTGAGAATATTACAAACGTCTAACAAAATTGAAAAATGTCAATTTCCAATTTCAACCAAACATGCTAAAAATGCTCCAATTGAGCTAATTAGCTTATTGTGAGAATATTACAAACGTCTGACAAAACTGAAAAATTTAAGTTTCCAATTTCAACCAAACATGCTAGAAATGCTCCAATTGAGCTAATTAGCTTATTGTGAGAATATTACAAACGTCTGACAAAACTGAAAAATGTAAATTTCCAATTTCAACCAAACATGCTAGAAATGCTCCAATTGAGCTAATTAGCTTATTGCGAGAATATTGCAATTGTCTGACATAAGTGAAAAATGTAAACTTCCAATTTCAACCAAACATGCTAGAAATGCTCCAATTGAGCTAATTAGCTTATTGTGAGAATATTACAAACGTCTGACAAAACTGAAAAATGTGAATTTATAATTTCAACCAAACATGCTAGAAATGCTCCAATTGAGCTAATTAGCTTATTGAGTCAATATTGCAATTGTCTGACAAACGTGAAAAATGTAAATTTCCAATTTCAACCAAACATGCTAGAAATGCTCCAATTGAGCTAATTAGCTTATTGTGAGAATATTGCAATTGTCTGACAAAAGTGAAAAATGTAAATTTCCAATTTCAACCAAACATGCTAGAAATGCTCCAATTGAGCTAATTAGCTTATTGTGAGAATACTACAAACGTCTCACAAAACTGAAAAATGTAAATTTCCAATTTCAACCAAAAATGCTAGAAATGCTCCAATTGAGCTAATTAGCTTATTGTGAGAATATTGCAATTGTCCGACAAAAGTGAAAAATGTAAATTTCCAATTTCAACCAAACATGCTAGAAATTCTCCAATTGAGCTAATTAGCTTATTGTGAGAATATTGCAATTGTCTGACAAAAGTGAAAAATGTAAATTTCCAATTTCAACCAAACATGCTAGAAATGCTCCAATTGAGCTAATTAGCTTATTGTTAGAATACTACAAACGTCTGACAAAACTGAAAAATGTAAATTTCCAATTTCAACCAAACATGCTAGAAATGCTCCAATTGAGCTAATTAGCTTATTGAGAGATTATTGCAATTGTCTTACAAAGGTGAAAAATGTAAATTTCCAATTTCAACCAAACATGCTAGAAATGCTCCAATTGAGCTAATTAGCTTATTGTGAGAATATTACAAACATCTAACAAAATTGAAAAATGTAAATTTCCAATTTCAACCAAACATGCTAGAAATGCTCCAATTGAGCTAATTAGCTTATTGTGAGAATATAGCAATTGTCTGACAAAAGTGAAAAATGTAAATTTCCAATTTCAACCAAACATGCTTGAAATGCTCTAATTGAGTTAATTAGCTTATTGTGAGAATATTACAAACGTCTGACAAAAGTGAAAAATGTAAATTTCCAATTTCAACCAAACATGCTAGAAATGCTCCAATTGAGCTAATTAGCTTTTTGTGAGAATATTGCAATTGTCTGACAAAAGTGAAAAATGTAAATTTCCAATTTCAACCAAACATGCTAGAAATGCTCCAATTGAGCTAATTAGCTTATTGTGAGAATATTACAAACGTCTGACAAAACTGAAAAATGTTAATTTATAATTTCAACCAAACATGCTAGAAATGCTCCAATTGAGCTAATTAGCTTATTGAGAGAATATTGCAATTGTCTGACAAACGTGAAAAATGTAAATTTCCAATTTCAACCAAACATGCTAGAAATGCTCCAATTGAGCTAATTAGCTTATTGTGAGAATATTGCAATTGTCTGACAAAAGTGAAAAATGTAAAATTCCAATTTCAACCTAACATGCTAGAAATGCTCCAATTGAGCTAATTAGCTTATTGTGAGAATATTACAAACGTCTGACAACCCTAAAAAATGTAAACTTCCAATTTCAACCAAACATGCTAGAAATGCTCCAATTGAGCTAATTAGCTTATTGTGAGAATATTGCAATTGTCTGACAAAAGTGAAAAATGTAAATTTCCAATTTCAACCAAACATGCTAGAAATGCTCAAATTGCGCAAAGAAGCCTACTGCAAGAATTTTAAAAACGTCTGACAAAACTGAAAAATGTAAATTTCCAATTTCAACCAAACATGCTAGAAATGCTCCAATTGAGCTAATTAGCTTATTGTGAGAATATTGCAATTGTCTGACAAAAGTGAAAAATGTAAATTTCCAATTTCAACCAAACATGCTAGAAATGCTCCAATTGAGCTAATTAGCTTATTGTGAGAATATTACAAACGTCTGACAAAACTGAAAAATGTGAATTTATAATTTCAACCAAACATGCTAGAAATGCTCCAATTGAGCTAATTAGCTTATTGTGAGAATACTACAAACGTCTCACAAAACTGAAAAATGTAAATTTCCAATTTCAACCAAACATGCTAGAAATGCTCCAATTGAGCTAATTAGCTTATTGTGAGAATATTGCAATTGTCCGACAAAAGTGAAAAATGTAAATTTCCAATTTCAACCAAACATGCTAGAAATGCTCCAATTGAGCTAATTAGCTTATTGAGAGAATATTGCAATTGTCTGACAAACGTGAAAAATGTAAATTTCCAATTTCAACCAAACATGCTAGAAATGCTCCAATTGAGCTAATTAGCTTATTGTGAGAATATTGCAATTGTCTGACAAAAGTGAAAAATGTAAATTTCCAATTTCAACCAAACATGCTAGAAATGCTCCAATTGAGCTAATTAGCTTATTGTGAGAATACTACAAACGTCTCACAAAACTGAAAAATGTAAATTTCCAATTTCAACCAAACATGCTAGAAATGCTCCAATTGAGCTAATTAGCTTATTGTGAGAATATTGCAATTGTCCGACAAAAGTGAAAAATGTAAATTTCCAATTTCAACCAAACATGCTAGAAATGCTCCAATTGAGCTAATTAGCTTATTGTGAGAATATTGCAATTGTCTGACAAAAGTGAAAAATTTAAATTTCCAATTTCAACCAAACATGCTAGAAATGCTCCAATTGAGCTAATTAGCTTATTGTGAGAATACTACAAACGTCTGACAAAACTGAAAAATGTAAATTTCCAATTTCAACCAAACATGCTAGAAATGCTCAAATTGAGCTAATTAGCTTATTGAGAGATTATTGCAATTGTCTTACAAAAGTGAAAAATGTAAATTTCCAATTTCAACCAAACATGCTAGAAATGCTCCAATTGAGCTAATTAGCTTATTGTGAGAATATTACAAACATCTAACAAAATTGAAAAATGTAAATTTTCAATTTCAACCAAACATGCTAGAAATGCTCCAATTGAGCTAATTAGCTTATTGTGAGAATATTGCAATTGTCTGACAAAAGTGAAAAATGTAAATTTCCAATTTCAACCAAACATGCTTGAAATGCTCTAATTGAGTTAATTAGCTTATTGCGAGAATATTACAAACGTCTGACAAAAGTGAAAAATGTAAATTTCCAATTTCAACCAAACATGCTAGAAATGCTCCAATTGAGCTAATTAGCTTATTGTGAGAATATTGCAATTGTCTGACAAAAGTGAAAAATGTAAATTTCCAATTTCAACCAAACATGCTAGAAATGCTCCAATTGAGCTAATTAGCTTATTGTGAGAATATTACAAACGTCTGACAAAACTGAAAAATGTGAATTTATAATTTCAACCAAACATGCTAGAAATGCTCCAATTGAGTTAATTAGCTTATTGAGAGAATATTGCAATTGTCTGACAAACGTGAAAAATGTAAATTTCCAATTTCAACCAAACATGCTAGAAATGCTCCAATTGAGCTAATTAGCTTATTGTGAGAATATTGCAATTGTCTGACAAAAGTGAAAAATGTAAATTTCCAATTTCAACCAAACATGCTAGAAATGCTCCAATTGAGCTAATTAGCTTATTGTGAGAATACTACAAACGTCTCACAAAACTGAAAAATGTAAATTTCCAATTTCAACCAAACATGCTAGAAATGCTCCAATTGAGCTAATTAGCTTATTGTGAGAATATTGCAATTGTCTGACAAAAGTGAAAAATGTAAATTTCCAATTTCAACCAAACATGCTAGAAATGCTCCAATTGGGCTAATTAGCTTATTGTGAGAATATTGCAATTGTCTGACAAAAGTGAAAAATGTAAATTTCCAATTTCAACCAAACATGCTAGAAATGCTCCAATTGAGCTAATTAGCTTATTGTGAGAATATTGCAATTGTCTGACAAAAGTGAAAAATGTAAATTTCCAATTTCAACCAAACATGCTAGAAATGCTCCAATTGAGCTAATTAGCTTATTGTGAGAATATTGCAATTGTCTGACAAAAGTGAAAAATGTAAATTTCCAATTTCAACCAAACATGCTAGAAATGCTCAAATTGCGCAAATAAGCCTACTGTAAGAATTTTACAAACGTCTGACAACACTGAAAAATGTAAATTTCCAATTTCAACCAAACATGCTAGAAATGCTCCAATTGAGCTAATTAGCTTATTGTGAGAATATTGCAATTGTCTGACAAAAGTGAAAAATGTAATTTTCCAATTTCAACCAAACATGCTAGAAATGCTCCAATTGAGCTAATTAGCTTATTGTGAGAATATTGCAATTGTCTGACAAAAGTGAAAAATGTAAATTTCCAATTTCAACCAAACATGCTAGAAATGCTCCAATTGAGCTAATTAGCTTATTGTGAGAATACTACAAACGTCTCACAAAACTGAAAAATGTAAATTTCCAATTTCAACCAAACATGCTAGAAATGCTCCAATTGAGCTAATTAGCTTACTGTGAGAATATTACAAACGTCTAACAAAATTGAAAAATGTAAATTTCCAATTTCAACCAAACATGCTAGAAATGCTCCAATTGAGCTAATTAGCTTATTGTGAGAATATTGCAATTGTCTGACAAAAGTGAAAAATGTAAATTTCCAATTTCAACCAAACATGCTAGAAATGCTCAAATTGCGCAAATAAGCCTACTGTAAGAATTTTACAAACGTCTGACAACACTGAAAAATGTAAATTTCCAATTTCAACCAAACATGCTAGAAATGCTCCAATTGAGCTAATTAGCTTATTGTGAGAATATTGCAATTGTCTGACAAAAGTGAAAAATGTAATTTTCCAATTTCAACCAAACATGCTAGAAATGCTCCAATTGAGCTAATTAGCTTATTGAGAGAATATTGCAATTGTCTGACAAAAGGGAAAATGTAATTTTCCAATTTCAACCAAACATGCTAGAAATGCTCCAATTGAGCTAATTAGCTTATTGTGAGAATATTGCAATTGTCTGACAAAAGTTAAAAATGTAAATTTCCAATTTCAACCAAACATGCTTGAAATGCTCTAATTGAGCTAATTAGCTTATTGCGAGAATATTACAAATGTCTGACAAAACTGAAAAATGTTAATTTCCAATTTCAACCAAACATGCTAGAAATGCTCCAATTGAGCTAATTAGCTTATTGTGAGAATATTGCAATTGTCTGACAAAAGTGAAAAATGTAAATTTCCAATTTCAACCAAACATGCTAGAAATGCTCCAATTGAGCTAATTAGCTTATTGTGAGAATATTACAAACGTCTAACAAAATTGAAAAATGTAAGTTTCCAATTTCAACCAAACATGCTAGAAATGCTCCAATTGAGCTAATTAGCTTATTGTGAGAATATTGCAATTGTCTGACAAAAGTGAAAAATGTAAATTTCCAATTTCAACCAAACATGCTAGAAATGCTCAAATTGCGCAAATAAGCCTACTGTAAGAATTTTACAAACGTCTGACAACACTGAAAATTGTAAATTTCCAATTTCAACCAAACATGCTAGAAATGCTCCAATTGAGCTAATTAGCTTATTGTGAGAATATTGCAATTGTCTGACAAAAGTGAAAAATGTAATTTTCCAATTTCAACCAAACATGCTAGAAATGCTCCAATTGAGCTAATTAGCTTATTGAGAGAATATTGCAATTGTCTGACAAAAGGGAAAAATGTAATTTTCCAATTTCAACCAAACATGCTAGAAATGCTCCAATTGAGCTAATTAGCTTATTGTGAGAATATTGCAATTGTCTGACAAAAGTTAAAAATGTAAATTTCCAATTTCAACCAAACATGCTTGAAATGCTCTAATTGAGCTAATTAGCTTATTGCGAGAATATTACAAACGTCTGACAAAACTGAAAAATGTAAATTTCCAATTTCAACCAAACATGCTAGAAATGCTCCAATTGAGCTAATTAGCTTATTGTGAGAATATTGCAATTGTCTGACAAAACTGAAAAATCTAAATTTCTAATTTCAACCAAACATGCTAGAAATGCTCCAATTGAGCTAATTAGCTTATTGGGAGAATATTACAAACGTCTGACAACACTGAAAAATGTAAATTTCCAATTTCAACCAAACATGCTAGAAATGCTCCAATTGAGCTAATTAGCTTATTGAGAGAATATTGCAATTGTCTGACAAACGTGAAAAATGTAAATTTCCAATTTCAACCAAACATGCTAGAAATGCTCCAATTGAGCTAACTAGCTTATTGTGAGAATATTGCAATTGTCTGACAAAAGTGAAAAATGTAAATTTCCAATTTCAACCAAACATGCTAGAAATGCTCCAATTGAGCTAATTAGCTTATTGTGAGAATATTGCAATTGTCTGACAAAAGTGAAAAATGTAAATTTCCAATTTCAACCAAACATGCTAGAAATGCTCCAATTGAGCTAATTAGCTTATTGTGAGAATATTGCAATTGTCTGACAAAAGTGAAAAATGTAAATTTCCAATTTCAACCAAACATGCTAGAAATGCTCCAATTGAGCTAATTAGCTTATTGTGAGAATACGACAAACGTATGACAAAACTGAAAAATGTAAATTTCCAATTTCAACCAAACATGCTAGAAATGCTCCAATTGAGCTAATTAGAGTATTGTGAGAATATTACAAACGTCTAACAAAATTGAAAAATGTAAATTTCCAATTTCAACCAAACATGCTAGAAATGCTCCAATTGAGCTAATTAGCTTATTGTGAGAATATTGCAATTGTCTGACAAAAGTGAAAAATGTAAATTTCCAATTTCAACCAAACATGCTAGAAATGCTCAAATTGCGCAAATAAGCCTACTGTAAGAATTTTACAAACGTCTGACAACACTGAAAAATGTAAATTTCCAATTTCAACCAAACATGCTAGAAATGCTCCAATTGAGCTAATTAGCTTATTGTGAGAATATTGCAATTGTCTGACAAAAGTGAAAAATGTAATTTTCCAATTTCAACCAAACATGCTAGAAATGCTCCAATTGAGCTAATTAGCTTATTGAGAGAATATTGCAATTGTCTGACAAAAGTGAAAAATGTAATTTTCCAATTTCAACCAAACATGCTAGAAATGCTCCAATTGAGCTAATTAGCTTATTGTGAGAATATTGCAATTGTCTGACAAAAGTGAAAAATGTAAATTTCCAATTTCAACCAAACATGCTTGAAATGCTCCAATTGAGCTAATTAGCTTGTTCTGAGAATACTACAAACGTCTGACAAAACTGAAAAATGCAAATTCCCAATTTCAACCAAACATGTTAGAAATGCTCCAATTGAGCTAATTAGCTTATTGTGAGAATATTACAAACGTCTGACAACCCTGAAAAATGTAAACTTCCAATTTCAACCAAACATGCTAGAAATGCTCCAATTGAGCTAATTAGCTTATTGTGAGAATATTGCAATTGTCTGACAAAAGTGAAAAATGTAAATTTCCAATTTCAACCAAACATGCTTGAAATGCTCTAATTGAGTTAATTAGCTTATTGCGAGAATATTACAAACGTCTGACAAAACTGAAAAATTTAAATTTCCAATTTCAACCAAACATGCTAGAAATGCTCCAATTGAGCTAATTAGCTTATTGTGAGAATATTGCAAGTGTCTGACAAAAGTGAAAAATGCAAATTCCCAATTTCAACCAAACATGCTAGAAATGCTCCAATTGAGCTAATTAGCTTATTGTGAGAATATTACAAACGTCTGACAACCCTGAAAAATGTAAACTTCCAATTTCAACCAAACATGCTAGAAATGCTCCAATTGAGCTAATTAGCTTATTGTGAGAATATTGCAATTGTCTGACAAAAGTGAAAAATGTAAATTTCCAATTTCAACCAAACATGCTTGAAATGCTCTAATTGAGTTAATTAGCTTATTGCGAGAATATTACAAACGTCTGACAAAACTGAAAAATTTAAATTTCCAATTTCAACCAAACATGCTAGAAATGCTCCAATTGAGCTAATTAGCTTATTGTGAGATTATTGCAATTGTCTGACAAAATTGAAAAATGTAAATTTCCAATTTCAACCAAACATGCTAGAAATGCTCCAATTGAGCTAATTAGCTTATTGTGAGAATATTACAAACGTCTGACAAAACTGAAAAATGTGAATTTATAATTTCAACCAAACATGCTAGAAATGCTCCAATTGAGCTAATTAGCTTATTGAGAGAATATTGCAATTGTCTGACAAACGTGAAAAATGTAAATTTCCAATTTCAACCAAACATGCTAGAAATGCTCCAATTGAGCTAATTAGCTTATTGTGAGAATATTGCAATTGTCTGACAAAAGTGAAAAATGTAAATTTCCAATTTCAACCAAACATGCTAGAAATGCTCCAATTGAGCTAATTAGCTTATTGTGAGAATACTACAAACGTCTCACAAAACTGAAAAATGTAAATTTCCAATTTCAACCAAACATGCTAGAAATGCTCCAATTGAGCTAATTAGCTTATTGTGAGAATATTGCAATTGTCCGACAAAAGTGAAAAATGTAAATTTCCAATTTCAACCAAACATGCTAGAAATGCTCCAATTGAGCTAATTAGCTTATTGTGAGAATATTGCAATTGTCCGACAAAAGTGAAAAATGTAAATTTCCAATTTCAACCAAACATGCTAGAAATGCTCCAATTGAGCTAATTAGCTTATTGTGAGAATATTGCAATTGTCTGACAAAAGTGAAAAATGTAAATTTCCAATTTCAACCAAACATGCTAGAAATGCTCCAATTGAGCTAATTAGCTTATTGTGAGAATATTACAAACGTCTAACAAAATTGAAAAATGTAAGTTTCCAATTTCAACCAAACATTCTAGAAATGCTCCAATTGAGCTAATTAGCTTATTGTGAGAATATTGCAATTGTCTGACAAAAGTGAAAAATGTAAATTTCCAATTTCAACCAAACATGCTAGAAATGCTCAAATTGCGCAAATAAGCCTACTGTAAGAATTTTACAAACGTCTGACAACACTGAAAATTGTAAATTTCCAATTTCAACCAAACATGCTAGAAATGCTCCAATTGAGCTAATTAGCTTATTGTGAGAATATTGCAATTGTCTGACAAAAGTGAAAAATGTAATTTTCCAATTTCAACCAAACATGCTAGAAATGCTCCAATTGAGCTAATTAGCTTATTGAGAGAATATTGCAATTGTCTGACAAAAGGGAAAAATGTAATTTTCCAATTTCAACCAAACATGCTAGAAATGCTCCAATTGAGCTAATTAGCTTATTGTGAGAATATTGCAATTGTCTGACAAAAGTTAAAAATGTAAATTTCCAATTTCAACCAAACATGCTTGAAATGCTCTAATTGAGCTAATTAGCTTATTGCGAGAATATTACAAACGTCTGACAAAACTGAAAAATGTAAATTTCCAATTTCAACCAAACATGCTAGAAATGCTCCAATTGAGCTAATTAGCTTATTGTGAGAATATTGCGATTGTCTGACAAAACTGAAAAATCTAAATTTCCAATTTCAACCAAACATGCTAGAAATGCTCCAATTGAGCTAATTAGCTTATTGGGAGAATATTACAAACGTCTGACAACACTGAAAAATGTAAATTTATAATTTCAACCAAACATGCTAGAAATGCTCCAATTGAGCTAATTAGCTTATTGAGAGAATATTGCAATTGTCTGACAAACGTGAAAAATGTAAATTTCCAATTTCAACCAAACATGCTAGAAATGCTCCAATTGAGCTAACTAGCTTATTGTGAGAATATTGCAATTGTCTGACAAAAGTGAAAAATGTAAATTTCCAATTTCAACCAAACATGCTAGAAATGCTCCAATTGAGCTAATTAGCTTATTGTGAGAATATTACAAACGTCTGACAACACTGAAAAATGTAAATTTATAATTTCAACCAAACATGCTAGAAATGCTCCAATTGAGCTAATTAGCTTATTGAGAGAATATTGCAATTGTCTGACAAACGTGAAAAATGTAAATTTCCAATTTCAACCAAACATGCTAGAAATGCTCCAATTGAGCTAATTAGCTTATTGTGAGAATATTGCAATTGTCTGACAAAAGTGAAAAATGTAAATTTCCAATTTCAACCAAACATGCTAGAAATGCTCCAATTGAGCTAATTAGCTTATTGTGAGAATACTACAAACGTCTCACAAAACTGAAAAATGTAAATTTCCAATTTCAACCAAACATGCTAGAAATGCTCCAATTGAGCTAATTAGCTTATTGTGAGAATATTGCAATTGTCCGACAAAAGTGAAAAATGTAAATTTCCAATTTCAACCAAACATGCTAGAAATGCTCCAATTGAGCTAATTAGCTTATTGTGAGAATACTACAAACGTCTCACAAAACTGAAAAATGTAAATTTCCAATTTCAACCAAACATGCTAGAAATGCTCCAATTGAGCTAATTAGCTTACTGTGAGAATATTACAAACGTCTAACAAAATTGAAAAATGTACTGTAAGAATTTTACAAACGTCTGACAACACTGAAAAATGTAAATTTCCAATTTCAACCAAACATGCTAGAAATGCTCCAATTGAGCTAATTAGCTTATTGTGAGAATATTGCAATTGTCTGACAAAAGTGAAAAATGTAATTTTCCAATTTCAACCAAACATGCTAGAAATGCTCCAATTGAGCTAATTAGCTTATTGTGAGAATATTGCAATTGTCTGACAAAAGTGAAAAATGTAAATTTCCAATTTCAACCAAACATGCTAGAAATGCTCCAATTGAGCTAATTAGCTTATTGTGAGAATACTACAAACGTCTCACAAAACTGAAAAATGTAAATTTCCAATTTCAACCAAACATGCTAGAAATGCTCCAATTGAGCTAATTAGCTTACTGTGAGAATATTACAAACGTCTAACAAAATTGAAAAATGTAAATTTCCAATTTCAACCAAACATGCTAGAAATGCTCCAATTGAGCTAATTAGCTTATTGTGAGAATATTGCAATTGTCTGACAAAAGTGAAAAATGTAAATTTCCAATTTCAACCAAACATGCTAGAAATGCTCAAATTGCGCAAATAAGCCTACTGTAAGAATTTTACAAACGTCTGACAACACTGAAAAATGTAAATTTCCAATTTCAACCAAACATGCTAGAAATGCTCCAATTGAGCTAATTAGCTTATTGTGAGAATATTGCAATTGTCTGACAAAAGTGAAAAATGTAATTTTCCAATTTCAACCAAACATGCTAGAAATGCTCCAATTGAGCTAATTAGCTTATTGAGAGAATATTGCAATTGTCTGACAAAAGGGAAAATGTAATTTTCCAATTTCAACCAAACATGCTAGAAATGCTCCAATTGAGCTAATTAGCTTATTGTGAGAATATTGCAATTGTCTGACAAAAGTTAAAAATGTAAATTTCCAATTTCAACCAAACATGCTTGAAATGCTCTAATTGAGCTAATTAGCTTATTGCGAGAATATTACAAATGTCTGACAAAACTGAAAAATGTTAATTTCCAATTTCAACCAAACATGCTAGAAATGCTCCAATTGAGCTAATTAGCTTATTGTGAGAATATTGCAATTGTCTGACAAAAGTGAAAAATGTAAATTTCCAATTTCAACCAAACATGCTAGAAATGCTCCAATTGAGCTAATTAGCTTATTGTGAGAATATTACAAACGTCTAACAAAATTGAAAAATGTAAGTTTCCAATTTCAACCAAACATGCTAGAAATGCTCCAATTGAGCTAATTAGCTTATTGTGAGAATATTGCAATTGTCTGACAAAAGTGAAAAATGTAAATTTCCAATTTCAACCAAACATGCTAGAAATGCTCAAATTGCGCAAATAAGCCTACTGTAAGAATTTTACAAACGTCTGACAACACTGAAAATTGTAAATTTCCAATTTCAACCAAACATGCTAGAAATGCTCCAATTGAGCTAATTAGCTTATTGTGAGAATATTGCAATTGTCTGACAAAAGTGAAAAATGTAAATTTCCAATTTCAACCAAACATGCTAGAAATGCTCAAATTGCGCAAATAAGCCTACTGTAAGAATTTTACAAACGTCTGACAACACTGAAAAATGTAAATTTCCAATTTCAACCAAACATGCTAGAAATGCTCCAATTGAGCTAATTAGCTTATTGTGAGAATATTGCAATTGTCTGACAAAAGTGAAAAATGTAATTTTCCAATTTCAACCAAACATGCTAGAAATGCTCCAATTGAGCTAATTAGCTTATTGAGAGAATATTGCAATTGTCTGACAAAAGTGAAAAATGTAATTTTCCAATTTCAACCAAACATGCTAGAAATGCTCCAATTGAGCTAATTAGCTTATTGTGAGAATATTGCAATTGTCTGACAAAAGTGAAAAATGTAAATTTCCAATTTCAACCAAACATGCTTGAAATGCTCCAATTGAGCTAATTAGCTTGTTCTGAGAATACTACAAACGTCTGACAAAACTGAAAAATGCAAATTCCCAATTTCAACCAAACATGTTAGAAATGCTCCAATTGAGCTAATTAGCTTATTGTGAGAATATTACAAACGTCTGACAACCCTGAAAAATGTAAACTTCCAATTTCAACCAAACATGCTAGAAATGCTCCAATTGAGCTAATTAGCTTATTGTGAGAATATTGCAATTGTCTGACAAAAGTGAAAAATGTAAATTTCCAATTTCAACCAAACATGCTTGAAATGCTCTAATTGAGTTAATTAGCTTATTGCGAGAATATTACAAACGTCTGACAAAACTGAAAAATTTAAATTTCCAATTTCAACCAAACATGCTAGAAATGCTCCAATTGAGCTAATTAGCTTATTGTGAGAATATTGCAAGTGTCTGACAAAAGTGAAAAATGCAAATTCCCAATTTCAACCAAACATGCTAGAAATGCTCCAATTGAGCTAATTAGCTTATTGTGAGAATATTACAAACGTCTGACAACCCTGAAAAATGTAAACTTCCAATTTCAACCAAACATGCTAGAAATGCTCCAATTGAGCTAATTAGCTTATTGTGAGAATATTGCAATTGTCTGACAAAAGTGAAAAATGTAAATTTCCAATTTCAACCAAACATGCTTGAAATGCTCTAATTGAGTTAATTAGCTTATTGCGAGAATATTACAAACGTCTGACAAAACTGAAAAATTTAAATTTCCAATTTCAACCAAACATGCTAGAAATGCTCCAATTGAGCTAATTAGCTTATTGTGAGATTATTGCAATTGTCTGACAAAATTGAAAAATGTAAATTTCCAATTTCAACCAAACATGCTAGAAATGCTCCAATTGAGCTAATTAGCTTATTGTGAGAATATTACAAACGTCTGACAAAACTGAAAAATGTGAATTTATAATTTCAACCAAACATGCTAGAAATGCTCCAATTGAGCTAATTAGCTTATTGAGAGAATATTGCAATTGTCTGACAAACGTGAAAAATGTAAATTTCCAATTTCAACCAAACATGCTAGAAATGCTCCAATTGAGCTAATTAGCTTATTGTGAGAATATTGCAATTGTCTGACAAAAGTGAAAAATGTAAATTTCCAATTTCAACCAAACATGCTAGAAATGCTCCAATTGAGCTAATTAGCTTATTGTGAGAATACTACAAACGTCTCACAAAACTGAAAAATGTAAATTTCCAATTTCAACCAAACATGCTAGAAATGCTCCAATTGAGCTAATTAGCTTATTGTGAGAATATTGCAATTGTCCGACAAAAGTGAAAAATGTAAATTTCCAATTTCAACCAAACATGCTAGAAATGCTCCAATTGAGCTAATTAGCTTATTGTGAGAATATTGCAATTGTCCGACAAAAGTGAAAAATGTAAATTTCCAATTTCAACCAAACATGCTAGAAATGCTCCAATTGAGCTAATTAGCTTATTGTGAGAATATTGCAATTGTCTGACAAAAGTGAAAAATGTAAATTTCCAATTTCAACCAAACATGCTAGAAATGCTCCAATTGAGCTAATTAGCTTATTGTGAGAATATTACAAACGTCTAACAAAATTGAAAAATGTAAGTTTCCAATTTCAACCAAACATTCTAGAAATGCTCCAATTGAGCTAATTAGCTTATTGTGAGAATATTGCAATTGTCTGACAAAAGTGAAAAATGTAAATTTCCAATTTCAACCAAACATGCTAGAAATGCTCAAATTGCGCAAATAAGCCTACTGTAAGAATTTTACAAACGTCTGACAACACTGAAAATTGTAAATTTCCAATTTCAACCAAACATGCTAGAAATGCTCCAATTGAGCTAATTAGCTTATTGTGAGAATATTGCAATTGTCTGACAAAAGTGAAAAATGTAATTTTCCAATTTCAACCAAACATGCTAGAAATGCTCCAATTGAGCTAATTAGCTTATTGAGAGAATATTGCAATTGTCTGACAAAAGGGAAAAATGTAATTTTCCAATTTCAACCAAACATGCTAGAAATGCTCCAATTGAGCTAATTAGCTTATTGTGAGAATATTGCAATTGTCTGACAAAAGTTAAAAATGTAAATTTCCAATTTCAACCAAACATGCTTGAAATGCTCTAATTGAGCTAATTAGCTTATTGCGAGAATATTACAAACGTCTGACAAAACTGAAAAATGTAAATTTCCAATTTCAACCAAACATGCTAGAAATGCTCCAATTGAGCTAATTAGCTTATTGTGAGAATATTGCGATTGTCTGACAAAACTGAAAAATCTAAATTTCCAATTTCAACCAAACATGCTAGAAATGCTCCAATTGAGCTAATTAGCTTATTGGGAGAATATTACAAACGTCTGACAACACTGAAAAATGTAAATTTATAATTTCAACCAAACATGCTAGAAATGCTCCAATTGAGCTAATTAGCTTATTGAGAGAATATTGCAATTGTCTGACAAACGTGAAAAATGTAAATTTCCAATTTCAACCAAACATGCTAGAAATGCTCCAATTGAGCTAACTAGCTTATTGTGAGAATATTGCAATTGTCTGACAAAAGTGAAAAATGTAAATTTCCAATTTCAACCAAACATGCTAGAAATGCTCCAATTGAGCTAATTAGCTTATTGTGAGAATATTACAAACGTCTGACAACACTGAAAAATGTAAATTTATAATTTCAACCAAACATGCTAGAAATGCTCCAATTGAGCTAATTAGCTTATTGAGAGAATATTGCAATTGTCTGACAAACGTGAAAAATGTAAATTTCCAATTTCAACCAAACATGCTAGAAATGCTCCAATTGAGCTAATTAGCTTATTGTGAGAATATTGCAATTGTCTGACAAAAGTGAAAAATGTAAATTTCCAATTTCAACCAAACATGCTAGAAATGCTCCAATTGAGCTAATTAGCTTATTGTGAGAATACTACAAACGTCTCACAAAACTGAAAAATGTAAATTTCCAATTTCAACCAAACATGCTAGAAATGCTCCAATTGAGCTAATTAGCTTATTGTGAGAATATTGCAATTGTCCGACAAAAGTGAAAAATGTAAATTTCCAATTTCAACCAAACATGCTAGAAATGCTCCAATTGAGCTAATTAGCTTATTGTGAGAATACTACAAACGTCTCACAAAACTGAAAAATGTAAATTTCCAATTTCAACCAAACATGCTAGAAATGCTCCAATTGAGCTAATTAGCTTACTGTGAGAATATTACAAACGTCTAACAAAATTGAAAAATGTACTGTAAGAATTTTACAAACGTCTGACAACACTGAAAAATGTAAATTTCCAATTTCAACCAAACATGCTAGAAATGCTCCAATTGAGCTAATTAGCTTATTGTGAGAATATTGCAATTGTCTGACAAAAGTGAAAAATGTAATTTTCCAATTTCAACCAAACATGCTAGAAATGCTCCAATTGAGCTAATTAGCTTATTGTGAGAATATTGCAATTGTCTGACAAAAGTGAAAAATGTAAATTTCCAATTTCAACCAAACATGCTAGAAATGCTCCAATTGAGCTAATTAGCTTATTGTGAGAATACTACAAACGTCTCACAAAACTGAAAAATGTAAATTTCCAATTTCAACCAAACATGCTAGAAATGCTCCAATTGAGCTAATTAGCTTACTGTGAGAATATTACAAACGTCTAACAAAATTGAAAAATGTAAATTTCCAATTTCAACCAAACATGCTAGAAATGCTCCAATTGAGCTAATTAGCTTATTGTGAGAATATTGCAATTGTCTGACAAAAGTGAAAAATGTAAATTTCCAATTTCAACCAAACATGCTAGAAATGCTCAAATTGCGCAAATAAGCCTACTGTAAGAATTTTACAAACGTCTGACAACACTGAAAAATGTAAATTTCCAATTTCAACCAAACATGCTAGAAATGCTCCAATTGAGCTAATTAGCTTATTGTGAGAATATTGCAATTGTCTGACAAAAGTGAAAAATGTAATTTTCCAATTTCAACCAAACATGCTAGAAATGCTCCAATTGAGCTAATTAGCTTATTGAGAGAATATTGCAATTGTCTGACAAAAGGGAAAATGTAATTTTCCAATTTCAACCAAACATGCTAGAAATGCTCCAATTGAGCTAATTAGCTTATTGTGAGAATATTGCAATTGTCTGACAAAAGTTAAAAATGTAAATTTCCAATTTCAACCAAACATGCTTGAAATGCTCTAATTGAGCTAATTAGCTTATTGCGAGAATATTACAAATGTCTGACAAAACTGAAAAATGTTAATTTCCAATTTCAACCAAACATGCTAGAAATGCTCCAATTGAGCTAATTAGCTTATTGTGAGAATATTGCAATTGTCTGACAAAAGTGAAAAATGTAAATTTCCAATTTCAACCAAACATGCTAGAAATGCTCCAATTGAGCTAATTAGCTTATTGTGAGAATATTACAAACGTCTAACAAAATTGAAAAATGTAAGTTTCCAATTTCAACCAAACATGCTAGAAATGCTCCAATTGAGCTAATTAGCTTATTGTGAGAATATTGCAATTGTCTGACAAAAGTGAAAAATGTAAATTTCCAATTTCAACCAAACATGCTAGAAATGCTCAAATTGCGCAAATAAGCCTACTGTAAGAATTTTACAAACGTCTGACAACACTGAAAATTGTAAATTTCCAATTTCAACCAAACATGCTAGAAATGCTCCAATTGAGCTAATTAGCTTATTGTGAGAATATTGCAATTGTCTGACAAAAGTGAAAAATGTAATTTTCCAATTTCAACCAAACATGCTAGAAATGCTCCAATTGAGCTAATTAGCTTATTGAGAGAATATTGCAATTGTCTGACAAAAGGGAAAAATGTAATTTTCCAATTTCAACCAAACATGCTAGAAATGCTCCAATTGAGCTAATTAGCTTATTGTGAGAATATTGCAATTGTCTGACAAAAGTTAAAAATGTAAATTTCCAATTTCAACCAAACATGCTTGAAATGCTCTAATTGAGCTAATTAGCTTATTGCGAGAATATTACAAACGTCTGACAAAACTGAAAAATGTAAATTTCCAATTTCAACCAAACATGCTAGAAATGCTCCAATTGAGCTAATTAGCTTATTGTGAGAATATTGCAATTGTCTGACAAAACTGAAAAATCTAAATTTCCAATTTCAACCAAACATGCTAGAAATGCTCCAATTGAGCTAATTAGCTTATTGGGAGAATATTACAAACGTCTGACAACACTGAAAAATGTAAATTTATAATTTCAACCAAACATGCTAGAAATGCTCCAATTGAGCTAATTAGCTTATTGAGAGAATATTGCAATTGTCTGACAAACGTGAAAAATGTAAATTTCCAATTTCAACCAAACATGCTAGAAATGCTCCAATTGAGCTAACTAGCTTATTGTGAGAATATTGCAATTGTCTGACAAAAGTGAAAAATGTAAATTTCCAATTTCAACCAAACATGCTAGAAATGCTCCAATTGAGCTAATTAGCTTATTGTGAGAATATTGCAATTGTCTGACAAAAGTGAAAAATGTAAATTTCCAATTTCAACCAAACATGCTAGAAATGCTCCAATTGAGCTAATTAGCTTATTGTGAGAATATTGCAATTGTCTGACAAAAGTGAAAAATGTAAATTTCCAATTTCAACCAAACATGCTAGAAATGCTCCAATTGAGCTAATTAGCTTATTGTGAGAATACGACAAACGTATGACAAAACTGAAAAATGTAAATTTCCAATTTCAACCAAACATGCTAGAAATGCTCCAATTGAGCTAATTAGCTTATTGTGAGAATATTACAAACGTCTAACAAAATTGAAAAATGTAAATTTCCAATTTCAACCAAACATGCTAGAAATGCTCCAATTGAGCTAATTAGCTTATTGTGAGAATATTGCAATTGTCTGACAAAAGTGAGAAATGTAAATTTCCAATTTCAACCAAACATGCTAGAAATGCTCAAATTGCGCAAATAAGCCTACTGTAAGAATTTTACAAACGTCTGACAACACTGAAAAATGTAAATTTCCAATTTCAACCAAACATGCTAGAAATGCTCCAATTGAGCTAATTAGCTTATTGTGAGAATATTGCAATTGTCTGACAAAAGTGAAAAATGTAATTTTCCAATTTCAACCAAACATGCTAGAAATGCTCCAATTGAGCTAATTAGCTTATTGAGAGAATATTGCAATTGTCTGACAAAAGTGAAAAATGTAATTTTCCAATTTCAACCAAACATGCTAGAAATGCTCCAATTGAGCTAATTAGCTTATTGTGAGAATATTGCAATTGTCTGACAAAAGTGAAAAATGTAAATTTCCAATTTCAACCAAACATGCTTGAAATGCTCCAATTGAGCTAATTAGCTTGTTCTGAGAATACTACAAACGTCTGACAAAACTGAAAAATGCAAATTCCCAATTTCAACCAAACATGTTAGAAATGCTCCAATTGAGCTAATTAGCTTATTGTGAGAATATTACAAACGTCTGACAACCCTGAAAAATGTAAACTTCCAATTTCAACCAAACATGCTAGAAATGCTCCAATTGAGCTAATTAGCTTATTGTGAGAATATTGCAATTGTCTGACAAAAGTGAAAAATGTAAATTTCCAATTTCAACCAAACATGCTTGAAATGCTCTAATTGAGTTAATTAGCTTATTGCGAGAATATTACAAACGTCTGACAAAACTGAAAAATTTAAATTTCCAATTTCAACCAAACATGCTAGAAATGCTCCAATTGAGCTAATTAGCTTATTGTGAGAATATTGCAATTGTCTGACAAAAGTGAAAAATGTAAATTTCCAATTTCAACCAAACATGCTTGAAATGCTCCAATTGAGCTAATTAGCTTATTCTGAGAATACTACAAACGTCTGACAAAACTGAAAAATGCAAATTCCCAATTTCAACCAAACATGCTAGAAATGCTCCAATTGAGCTAATTAGCTTATTGTGAGAATATTACAAACGTCTGACAACCCTGAAAAATGTAAACTTCCAATTTCAACCAAACATGCTAGAAATGCTCCAATTGAGCTAATTAGCTTATTGTGAGAATATTGCAATTGTCTGACAAAAGTGAAAAATGTAAATTTCCAATTTCAACCAAACATGCTTGAAATGCTCTAATTGAGTTAATTAGCTTATTGCGAGAATATTACAAACGTCTGACAAAACTGAAAAATTTAAATTTCCAATTTCAACCAAACATGCTAGAAATGCTCCAATTGAGCTAATTAGCTTATTGTGAGATTATTGCAATTGTCTGACAAAATTGAAAAATGTAAATTTCCAATTTCAACCAAACATGCTAGAAATGCTCCAATTGAGCTAATTAGCTTATTGTGAGAATATTACAAACGTCTGACAAAACTGAAAAATGTGAATTTATAATTTCAACCAAACATGCTAGAAATGCTCCAATTGAGCTAATTAGCTTATTGAGAGAATATTGCAATTGTCTGACAAACGTGAAAAATGTAAATTTCCAATTTCAACCAAACATGCTAGAAATGCTCCAATTGAGCTAATTAGCTTATTGTGAGAATATTGCAATTGTCTGACAAAAGTGAAAAATGTAAATTTCCAATTTCAACCAAACATGCTAGAAATGCTCCAATTGAGCTAATTAGCTTATTGTGAGAATACTACAAACGTCTCACAAAACTGAAAAATGTAAATTTCCAATTTCAACCAAACATGCTAGAAATGCTCCAATTGAGCTAATTAGCTTATTGTGAGAATATTGCAATTGTCCGACAAAAGTGAAAAATGTAAATTTCCAATTTCAACCAAACATGCTAGAAATGCTCCAATTGAGCTAATTAGCTTATTGTGAGAATATTGCAATTGTCCGACAAAAGTGAAAAATGTAAATTTCCAATTTCAACCAAACATGCTAGAAATGCTCCAATTGAGCTAATTAGCTTATTGTGAGAATATTGCAATTGTCTGACAAAAGTGAAAAATGTAAATTTCCAATTTCAACCAAACATGCTAGAAATGCTCCAATTGAGCTAATTAGCTTATTGTGAGAATATTACAAACGTCTAACAAAATTGAAAAATGTAAGTTTCCAATTTCAACCAAACATTCTAGAAATGCTCCAATTGAGCTAATTAGCTTATTGTGAGAATATTGCAATTGTCTGACAAAAGTGAAAAATGTAAATTTCCAATTTCAACCAAACATGCTAGAAATGCTCAAATTGCGCAAATAAGCCTACTGTAAGAATTTTACAAACGTCTGACAACACTGAAAATTGTAAATTTCCAATTTCAACCAAACATGCTAGAAATGCTCCAATTGAGCTAATTAGCTTATTGTGAGAATATTGCAATTGTCTGACAAAAGTGAAAAATGTAATTTTCCAATTTCAACCAAACATGCTAGAAATGCTCCAATTGAGCTAATTAGCTTATTGAGAGAATATTGCAATTGTCTGACAAAAGGGAAAAATGTAATTTTCCAATTTCAACCAAACATGCTAGAAATGCTCCAATTGAGCTAATTAGCTTATTGTGAGAATATTGCAATTGTCTGACAAAAGTTAAAAATGTAAATTTCCAATTTCAACCAAACATGCTTGAAATGCTCTAATTGAGCTAATTAGCTTATTGCGAGAATATTACAAACGTCTGACAAAACTGAAAAATGTAAATTTCCAATTTCAACCAAACATGCTAGAAATGCTCCAATTGAGCTAATTAGCTTATTGTGAGAATATTGCGATTGTCTGACAAAACTGAAAAATCTAAATTTCCAATTTCAACCAAACATGCTAGAAATGCTCCAATTGAGCTAATTAGCTTATTGGGAGAATATTACAAACGTCTGACAACACTGAAAAATGTAAATTTATAATTTCAACCAAACATGCTAGAAATGCTCCAATTGAGCTAATTAGCTTATTGAGAGAATATTGCAATTGTCTGACAAACGTGAAAAATGTAAATTTCCAATTTCAACCAAACATGCTAGAAATGCTCCAATTGAGCTAACTAGCTTATTGTGAGAATATTGCAATTGTCTGACAAAAGTGAAAAATGTAAATTTCCAATTTCAACCAAACATGCTAGAAATGCTCCAATTGAGCTAATTAGCTTATTGTGAGAATATTACAAACGTCTGACAACACTGAAAAATGTAAATTTATAATTTCAACCAAACATGCTAGAAATGCTCCAATTGAGCTAATTAGCTTATTGAGAGAATATTGCAATTGTCTGACAAACGTGAAAAATGTAAATTTCCAATTTCAACCAAACATGCTAGAAATGCTCCAATTGAGCTAATTAGCTTATTGTGAGAATATTGCAATTGTCTGACAAAAGTGAAAAATGTAAATTTCCAATTTCAACCAAACATGCTAGAAATGCTCCAATTGAGCTAATTAGCTTATTGTGAGAATACTACAAACGTCTCACAAAACTGAAAAATGTAAATTTCCAATTTCAACCAAACATGCTAGAAATGCTCCAATTGAGCTAATTAGCTTATTGTGAGAATATTGCAATTGTCCGACAAAAGTGAAAAATGTAAATTTCCAATTTCAACCAAACATGCTAGAAATGCTCCAATTGAGCTAATTAGCTTATTGTGAGAATATTGCAATTGTCCGACAAAAGTGAAAAATGTAAATTTCCAATTTCAACCAAACATGCTAGAAATGCTCCAATTGAGCTAATTAGCTTATTGTGAGAATATTGCAATTGTCTGACAAAAGTGAAAAATGTAAATTTCCAATTTCAACCAAACATGCTAAAAATGCTCCAATTGAGCTAATTAGCTTATTGTGAGAATATTACAAACGTCTAACAAAATTGAAAAATGTAAGTTTCCAATTTCAACCAAACATTCTAGAAATGCTCCAATTGAGCTAATTAGCTTATTGTGAGAATATTGCAATTGTCTGACAAAAGTGAAAAATGTAAGTTTCCAATTTCAACCAAACATGCTAGAAATGCTCAAATTGCGCAAATAAGCCTACTGTAAGAATTTTACAAACGTCTGACAACACTGAAAATTGTAAATTTCCAATTTCAACCAAACATGCTAGAAATGCTCCAATTGAGCTAATTAGCTTATTGTGAGAATATTGCAATTGTCTGACAAAAGTGAAAAATGTAATTTTCCAATTTCAACCAAACATGCTAGAAATGCTCCAATTGAGCTAATTAGCTTATTGAGAGAATATTGCAATTGTCTGACAAAAGGGAAAAATGTAATTTTCCAATTTCAACCAAACATGCTAGAAATGCTCCAATTGAGCTAATTAGCTTATTGTGAGAATATTGCAATTGTCTGACAAAAGTTAAAAATGTAAATTTCCAATTTCAACCAAACATGCTTGAAATGCTCTAATTGAGCTAATTAGCTTATTGCGAGAATATTACAAACGTCTGACAAAACTGAAAAATGTAAATTTCCAATTTCAACCAAACATGCTAGAAATGCTCCAATTGAGCTAATTAGCTTATTGTGAGAATATTGCGATTGTCTGACAAAACTGAAAAATCTAAATTTCCAATTTCAACCAAACATGCTAGAAATGCTCCAATTGAGCTAATTAGCTTATTGGGAGAATATTACAAACGTCTGACAACACTGAAAAATGTAAATTTATAATTTCAACCAAACATGCTAGAAATGCTCCAATTGAGCTAATTAGCTTATTGAGAGAATATTGCAATTGTCTGACAAACGTGAAAAATGTAAATTTCCAATTTCAACCAAACATGCTAGAAATGCTCCAATTGAGCTAACTAGCTTATTGTGAGAATATTGCAATTGTCTGACAAAAGTGAAAAATGTAAATTTCCAATTTCAACCAAACATGCTTGAAATGCTCTAATTGAGTTAATTAGCTTATTGCGAGAATATTACAAACGTCTGACAAAACTGAAAAATTTAAATTTCCAATTTCAACCAAACATGCTAGAAATGCTCCAATTGAGCTAATTAGCTTATTGTGAGATTATTGCAATTGTCTGACAAAATTGAAAAATGTAAATTTCCAATTTCAACCAAACATGCTAGAAATGCTCCAATTGAGCTAATTAGCTTATTGTGAGAATATTACAAACGTCTGACAAAACTGAAAAATGTGAATTTATAATTTCAACCAAACATGCTAGAAATGCTCCAATTGAGCTAATTAGATTATTGAGAGAATATTGCAATTGTCTGACAAACGTGAAAAATGTAAATTTCCAATTTCAACCAAACATGCTAGAAATGCTCCAATTGAGCTAATTAGCTTATTGTGAGAATATTGCAATTGTCTGACAAAAGTGAAAAATGTAAATTTCCAATTTCAACCAAACATGCTAGAAATGCTCCAATTGAGCTAATTAGCTTATTGTGAGAATACTACAAACGTCTCACAAAACTGAAAAATGTAAATTTCCAATTTCAACCAAACATGCTAGAAATGCTCCAATTGAGCTAATTAGCTTATTGTGAGAATATTGCAATTGTCCGACAAAAGTGAAAAATGTAAATTTCCAATTTCAACCAAACATGCTAGAAATGCTCCAATTGAGCTAATTAGCTTATTGTGAGAATATTGCAATTGTCCGACAAAAGTGAAAAATGTAAATTTCCAATTTCAACCAAACATGCTAGAAATGCTCCAATTGAGCTAATTAGCTTATTGTGAGAATATTGCAATTGTCTGACAAAAGTGAAAAATGTAAATTTCCAATTTCAACCAAACATGCTAGAAATGCTCCAATTGAGCTAATTAGCTTATTGTGAGAATATTACAAACGTCTAACAAAATTGAAAAATGTAAGTTTCCAATTTCAACCAAACATTCTAGAAATGCTCCAATTGAGCTAATTAGCTTATTGTGAGAATATTGCAATTGTCTGACAAAAGTGAAAAATGTAAATTTCCAATTTCAACCAAACATGCTAGAAATGCTCAAATTGCGCAAATAAGCCTACTGTAAGAATTTTACAAACGTCTGACAACACTGAAAATTGTAAATTTCCAATTTCAACCAAACATGCTAGAAATGCTCCAATTGAGCTAATTAGCTTATTGTGAGAATATTGCAATTGTCTGACAAAAGTGAAAAATGTAATTTTCCAATTTCAACCAAACATGCTAGAAATGCTCCAATTGAGCTAATTAGCTTATTGAGAGAATATTGCAATTGTCTGACAAAAGGGAAAAATGTAATTTTCCAATTTCAACCAAACATGCTAGAAATGCTCCAATTGAGCTAATTAGCTTATTGTGAGAATATTGCAATTGTCTGACAAAAGTTAAAAATGTAAATTTCCAATTTCAACCAAACATGCTTGAAATGCTCTAATTGAGCTAATTAGCTTATTGCGAGAATATTACAAACGTCTGACAAAACTGAAAAATGTAAATTTCCAATTTCAACCAAACATGCTAGAAATGCTCCAATTGAGCTAATTAGCTTATTGTGAGAATATTGCGATTGTCTGACAAAACTGAAAAATCTAAATTTCCAATTTCAACCAAACATGCTAGAAATGCTCCAATTGAGCTAATTAGCTTATTGGGAGAATATTACAAACGTCTGACAACACTGAAAAATGTAAATTTATAATTTCAACCAAACATGCTAGAAATGCTCCAATTGAGCTAATTAGCTTATTGAGAGAATATTGCAATTGTCTGACAAACGTGAAAAATGTAAATTTCCAATTTCAACCAAACATGCTAGAAATGCTCCAATTGAGCTAACTAGCTTATTGTGAGAATATTGCAATTGTCTGACAAAAGTGAAAAATGTAAATTTCCAATTTCAACCAAACATGCTAGAAATGCTCCAATTGAGCTAATTAGCTTATTGTGAGAATATTGCAATTGTCTGACAAAAGTGAAAAATGTAAATTTCCAATTTCAACCAAACATGCTAGAAATGCTCCAATTGAGCTAATTAGCTTATTGTGAGAATATTGCAATTGTCTGACAAAAGTGAAAAATGTAAATTTCCAATTTAAACCAAACATGCTAGAAATGCTCCAATTGAGCTAATTAGCTTATTGTGAGAATACGACAAACGTATGACAAAACTGAAAAATGTAAATTTCCAATTTCAACCAAACATGCTAGAAATGCTCCAATTGAGCTAATTAGCTTATTGTGAGAATATTACAAACGTCTAACAAAATTGAAAAATGTAAATTTCCAATTTCAACCAAACATGCTAGAAATGCTCCAATTGAGCTAATTAGCTTATTGTGAGAATATTGCAATTGTCTGACAAAAGTGAAAAATGTAAATTTCCAATTTCAACCAAACATGCTAGAAATGCTCAAATTGCGCAAATAAGCCTACTGTAAGAATTTTACAAACGTCTGACAACACTGAAAAATGTAAATTTCCAATTTCAACCAAACATGCTAGAAATGCTCCAATTGAGCTAATTAGCTTATTGTGAGAATATTGCAATTGTCTGACAAAAGTGAAAAATGTAATTTTCCAATTTCAACCAAACATGCTAGAAATGCTCCAATTGAGCTAATTAGCTTATTGAGAGAATATTGCAATTGTCTGACAAAAGTGAAAAATGTAATTTTCCAATTTCAACCAAACATGCTAGAAATGCTCCAATTGAGCTAATTAGCTTATTGTGAGAATATTGCAATTGTCTGACAAAAGTGAAAAATGTAAATTTCCAATTTCAACCAAACATGCTTGAAATGCTCCAATTGAGCTAATTAGCTTATTCTGAGAATACTACAAACGTCTGACAAAACTGAAAAATGCAAATTCCCAATTTCAACCAAACATGCTAGAAATGCTCCAATTGAGCTAATTAGCTTATTGTGAGAATATTACAAACGTCTGACAACCCTGAAAAATGTAAACTTCCAATTTCAACCAAACATGCTAGAAATGCTCCAATTGAGCTAATTAGCTTATTGTGAGAATATTGCAATTGTCTGACAAAAGTGAAAAATGTAAATTTCCAATTTCAACCAAACATGCTTGAAATGCTCTAATTGAGTTAATTAGCTTATTGCGAGAATATTACAAACGTCTGACAAAACTGAAAAATTTAAATTTCCAATTTCAACCAAACATGCTAGAAATGCTCCAATTGAGCTAATTAGCTTATTGTGAGAATATTGCAATTGTCTGACAAAAGTGAAAAATGTAAATTTCCAATTTCAACCAAACATGCTTGAAATGCTCCAATTGAGCTAATTAGCTTATTCTGAGAATACTACAAACGTCTGACAAAACTGAAAAATGCAAATTCCCAATTTCAACCAAACATGCTAGAAATGCTCCAATTGAGCTAATTAGCTTATTGTGAGAATATTACAAACGTCTGACAACCCTGAAAAATGTAAACTTCCAATTTCAACCAAACATGCTAGAAATGCTCCAATTGAGCTAATTAGCTTATTGTGAGAATATTGCAATTGTCTGACAAAAGTGAAAAATGTAAATTTCCAATTTCAACCAAACATGCTTGAAATGCTCTAATTGAGTTAATTAGCTTATTGCGAGAATATTACAAACGTCTGACAAAACTGAAAAATTTAAATTTCCAATTTCAACCAAACATGCTAGAAATGCTCCAATTGAGCTAATTAGCTTATTGTGAGATTATTGCAATTGTCTGACAAAAGTGAAAAATGTAAATTTCCAATTTCAACCAAACATGCTAGAAATGCTCCAATTGAGCTAATTAGCTTATTGTGAGAATATTACAAACGTCTGACAAAACTGAAAAATGTGAATTTATAATTTCAACCAAACATGCTAGAAATGCTCCAATTGAGCTAATTAGCTTATTGAGAGAATATTGCAATTGTCTGACAAACGTGAAAAATGTAAATTTCCAATTTCAACCAAACATGCTAGAAATGCTCCAATTGAGCTAATTAGCTTATTGTGAGAATATTGCAATTGTCTGACAAAAGTGAAAAATGTAAATTTCCAATTTCAACCAAACATGCTAGAAATGCTCCAATTGAGCTAATTAGCTTATTGTGAGAATACTACAAACGTCTCACAAAACTGAAAAATGTAAATTTCCAATTTCAACCAAACATGCTAGAAATGCTCCAATTGAGCTAATTAGCTTATTGTGAGAATATTGCAATTGTCCGACAAAACTGAAAAATGTAAATTTCCAATTTCAACCAAACATGCTAGAAATGCTCCAATTGAGCTAATTAGCTTATTGTGAGAATATTGCAATTGTCCGACAAAAGTGAAAAATGTAAATTTCCAATTTCAACCAAACATGCTAGAAATGCTCCAATTGAGCTAATTAGCTTATTGTGAGAATATTGCAATTGTCTGACAAAAGTGAAAAATGTAAATTTCCAATTTCAACCAAACATGCTAGAAATGCTCCAATTGAGCTAATTAGCTTATTGTGAGAATATTGCAATTGTCCGACAAAAGTGAAAAATGTAAATTTCCAATTTCAACCAAACATGCTAGAAATGCTCCAATTGAGCTAATTAGCTTATTGTGAGAATATTGCAATTGTCCGACAAAAGTGAAAAATGTAAATTTCCAATTTCAACCAAACATGCTAGAAATGCTCCAATTGAGCTAATTAGCTTGTTGTGAGAATATTGCAATTGTCCGACAAAAGTGAAAAATGTAATTTTCCAATTTCAACCAAACATGCTAGAAATGCTCCAATTGAGCTAATTAGCTTATTGTGAGAATACTACAAACGTCTGACAAAACTGAAAAATGTAAATTTCCAATTTCAACAAAACATGCTAGAAATGCTCCAATTGAGCTAATTAGCTTATTGTGAGAATATTGCAAACGTCTAACAAAATTGAAAAATGTAAATTTCCAATTTCAACCAAACATGCTAGAAATGCTCCAATTGAGCTAATTAGCTTATTGTGAGAATATTGCAATTGTCTGACAAAAGTGAAAAATGTAAATTTCCAATTTCAACCAAACATGCTAGAAATGCTCAAATTGCGCAAATAAGCCTACTGTAAGAATTTTACAAACGTCTGACAACACTGAAAAATGTAAATTTCCAATTTCAACCAAACATGCTAGAAATGCTCCAATTGAGCTAATTAGCTTATTGTGAGAATATTGCAATTGTCTGACAAAAGTGAGAAATGTAATTTTCCAGTTTCAACCAAACATGCTAGAAATGCTCCAATTGAGCTAATTAGCTTATTGAGAGAATATTGCAATTGTCTGACAAAAGTGAAAAATGTAATTTTCCAATTTCAACCAAACATGCTAGAAATGCTCCAATTGAGCTAATTAGCTTATTGTGAGAATATTGCAATTGTCTGACAAAAGTGAAAAATGTAAATTTCCAATTTCAACCAAACATGCTTGAAATGCTCTAATTGAGCTAATTAGCTTATTGCGAGAATATTACAAACGTCTGACAATACTGAAAAATGTGAATTTCCAATTTCAACCAAACATGCTAGAAATGCTCCAATTGAGCTAATTAGCTTATTGTGAGAATATTGCAATTGTCTGACAAAAGTGAAAAATGTAAATTTCCAATTTCAACCAAACATGCTAGAAATGCTCCAATTGAGCTAATTAGCTTATTGTGAGAATATTACAAACGTCTGACAACACTGAAAAATGTAAATTTATAATTTCAACCAAACATGCTAGAAATGCTCCAATTGAGCTAATTAGCTTATGAGAGAATATTGCAATTGTCTGACAAACGTGAAAAATGTAAATTTCCAATTTCAACCAAACATGCTAGAAATGCTCCAATTGAGCTAATTAGCTTATTGTGAGAATATTGCAATTGTCTGACAAAAGTGAAAAATGTAAATTTCCAATTTCAACTAAACATGCTAGAAATGCTCCAATTGAGCTAATTAGCTTATTGTGAGAATATTGCAATTTTCTGACAAAAGTGAAAAATGTAAATTTCCAATTTCAACCAAACATGCTAGAAATGCTCCAATTGAGCTAATTAGCTTATTGTGAGAATACTACAAACGTCTGACAAAACTGAAAAATGTAAATTTCCAATTTCAACCAAACATGCTAGAAATGCTCCAATTGAGCTAATTAGCTTATTGTGAGAATATTACAAACGTCTAACAAAATTGAAAAATGTAAATTTCCAATTTCAACCAAACATGCTAGAAATGCTCCAATTGAGCTAATTAGCTTATTGTGAGAATATTGCAATTGTCTGACAAAAGTGAAAAATGTAAATTTCCAATTTCAACCAAACATGCTAGAAATGCTCAAATTGCGCAAATAAGCCTACTGTAAGAATTTTACAAACGTCTGACAACACTGAAAAATGTAAATTTCCAATTTCAACCAAACATGCTAGAAATGCTCCAATTGAGCTAATTAGCTTATTGTGAGAATATTGCAATTGTCTGACAAAAGTGAAAAATGTAATTTTCCAATTTCAACCAAACATGCTAGAAATGCTCCAATTGAGCTAATTAGCTTATTGAGAGAATATTGCAATTGTCTGACAAAAGTGAAAAATGTAATTTTCCAATTTCAACCAAACATGCTAGAAATGCTCCAATTGAGCTAATTAGCTTATTGTGAGAATATTGCAATTGTCTGACAAAAGTTAAAAATGTAAATTTCCAATTTCAACCAAACATGCTTGAAATGCTCTAATTGAGCTAATTAGCTTATTGCGAGAATATTACAAACGTCTGACAAAACTGAAAAATGTTAATTTCCAATTTCAACCAAACATGCTAGAAATGCTCCAATTGAGCTAATTAGCTTATTGTGAGAACATTGCAATTGTCTGACAAAAGTGAAAAATGTAAATTTCCAATTTCAACCAAACATGCTAGAAATGCTCCAATTGAGCTAATTAGCTTATTGTGAGAATATTACAAACGTCTGACAACACTGAAAAATGTAAATTTATAATTTCAACCAAACATGCTAGAAATGCTCCAATTGAGCTAATTAGCTTATTGAGAGAATATTGCAATTGTCTGACAAACGTGAAAAATGTAAATTTCCAATTTCAACCAAACATGCTAGAAATGCTCCAATTGAGCTAATTAGCTTATTGTGAGAATATTGCAATTGTCTGACAAAAGTGAAAAATGTAAATTTCCAATTTCAACCAAACATGCTAGAAAAGCTCCAATTGAGCTAATTAGCTTATTGTGAGAATATTGCAATTGTCTGACAAAAGTGAAAAATGTAAATTTCCAATTTCAACCAAACCTGCTAGAAATGCTCCAATTGAGCTAATTAGCTTATTGTGAGAATACTACAAACGTATGACAAAACTGAAAAATGTAAATTTCCAATTTCAACCAAACATGCTAGAAATGCTCCAATTGAGCTAATTAGCTTATTGTGAGAATATTACAAACGTCTAACAAAATTGAAAAATGTAAATTTCCAATTTCAACCAAACATGCTAGAAATGCTCCAATTGAGCTAATTAGCTTATTGTGAGAATATTGCAATTGTCTGACAAAAGTGAAAAATGTAAATTTCCAATTTCAACCAAACATGCTAGAAATGCTCAAATTGCGCAAATAAACCTACTGTAAGAATTTTACAAACGTCTGACAACACTGAAAAATGTAAATTTCCAATTTCAACCAAACATGCTAGAAATGCTCCAATTGAGCTAATTAGCTTATTGTGAGAATATTGCAATTGTCTGACAAAAGTGAAAAATGTACAATTCCAATTTCAACCAAACATGCTAGAAATGCTCCAATTGAGCTAATTAGCTTATTCTGAGAATACTACAAACGTCTGACAAAACTGAAAAATGTAAATTTCCAATTTCAACCAAACATGCTAGAAATGCTCCAATTGAGCTAATTAGCTTATTGTGAGAATATTACAAACGTCTGACAACCCTGAAAAATGTAAACTTCCAATTTCAACCAAACATGCTAGAAATGCTCCAATTGAGCTAATTAGCTTATTGTGAGAATATTGCAATTGTCTGACAAAAGTGAAAAATGTAATTTTCCAATTTCAACCAAACATGCTAGAAATGCTCCAATTGAGCTAATTAGCTTATTGAGAGAATATTGCAATTGTCTGACAAAAGTGAAAAATGTAATTTTCCAATTTCAACCAAACATGCTAGAAATGCTCCAATTGAGCTAATTAGCTTATTGTGAGAATATTGCAATTGTCTGACAAAAGTTAAAAATGTAAATTTCCAATTTCAACCAAACATGCTTGAAATGCTCTAATTGAGCTAATTAGCTTATTGCGAGAATATTACAAACGTCTGACAAAACTGAAAAATGTTAATTTCCAATTTCAACCAAACATGCTAGAAATGCTCCAATTGAGCTAATTAGCTTATTGTGAGAACATTGCAATTGTCTGACAAAAGTGAAAAATGTAAATTTCCAATTTCAACCAAACATGCTAGAAATGCTCCAATTGAGCTAATTAGCTTATTGCGAGAAGATTACAAACGTCTGACAACACTGAAAAATGTAAATTTATAATTTCAACCAAACATGCTAGAAATGCTCCAATTGAGCTAATTAGCTTATTGTGAGAATATTGCAATTGTCTGACAAAAGTGAAAAATGTAAATTTCCAATTTCAACCAAACATGCTAGAAATGCTCCAATTGAGCTAATTAGCTTATTGTGAGAATATTACAAACGTCTGACAAAAGTGAAAAATGTGAATTTATAATTTCAACCAAACATGCTAGAAATGCTCCAATTGAGCTAATTAGCTTATTGTGAGAATATTACAAACGTCTGACAACCCTGAAAAATGTAAACTTCCAATTTCAACCAAACATGCTAGAAATGCTCCAATTGAGCTAATTAGCTTATTGTGAGAATATTGCAATTGTCTGACAAAAGTGAAAAATGTAAATTTCCAATTTCAACCAAACATGCTTGAAATGCTCTAATTGAGTTAATTAGCTTATTGCGGGAATATTACAAACGTCTGACAAAACTGAAAAATTTAAATTTCCAATTTCAACCAAACATGCTAGAAATGCTCCAATTGAGCTAATTAGCTTATTGTGAGAATATTGCAATTGTCTGACAAAAGTGAAAAATGTAAATTTCCAATTTCAACCAAACATGCTAGAAATGCTCCAATTGAGCTAATTAGCTTATTGTGAGAATATTACAAACGTCTGACAAAACTGAAAAATGTGAATTTATAATTTCAACCAAACATGCTAGAAATGCTCCAATTGAGCTAATTAGCTTATTGAGAGAATATTGCAA
Organism: Watersipora subatra; assembly: GCF_963576615.1. Lineage (NCBI taxonomy): Eukaryota > Metazoa > Bryozoa > Gymnolaemata > Cheilostomatida > Watersiporidae > Watersipora > Watersipora subatra. The sequence continues at coordinate 50,233 of NW_027045384.1, forward strand.
TTGTCTGACAAACGTGAAAAATGTAAATTTCCAATTTCAACCAAACATGCTAGAAATGCTCCAATTGAGCTAATTAGCTTATTGTGAGAATATTGCAATTGTCTGACAAAAGTGAAAAATGTAAATTTCCAATTTCAACCAAACATGCTAGAAATGCTCCAATTGAGCTAATTAGCTTATTGTGAGAATACTACAAACGTCTCACAAAACTGAAAAATGTAAATTTCCAATTTCAACCAAACATGCTAGAAATGCTCCAATTGAGCTAATTAGCTTATTGTGAGAATATTGCAATTGTCCGACAAAAGTGAAAAATGTAAATTTCCAATTTCAACCAAACATGCTAGAAATGCTCCAATTGAGCTAATTAGCTTATTGTGAGAATATTGCAATTGTTCGACAAAAGTGAAAAATGTAAATTTCCAATTTCAACCAAACATGCTAGAAATGCTCCAATTGAGCTAATTAGCTTATTGTGAGAATATTGCAATTGTCTGACAAAAGTGAAAAATGTAAATTTCCAATTTCAACCAAACATGCTAGAAATGCTCCAATTGAGCTAATTAGCTTATTGTGAGAATATTACAAACGTCTGACAACACTGAAAAATGTAAATTTATAATTTCAACCAAACATGCTAGAAATGCTCCAATTGAGCTAATTAGCTTATTGTGAGAATATTGCAATTGTCTGACAAAAGTGAAAAATGTAAATTTCCAATTTCAACCAAACATGCTAGAAATGCTCCAATTGAGCTAATTAGCTTATTGTGAGAATATTACAAACGTCTGACAAAAGTGAAAAATGTGAATTTATAATTTCAACCAAACATGCTAGAAATGCTCCAATTGAGCTAATTAGCTTATTGTGAGAATATTACAAACGTCTGACAACCCTGAAAAATGTAAACTTCCAATTTCAACCAAACATGCTAGAAATGCTCCAATTGAGCTAATTAGCTTATTGTGAGAATATTGCAATTGTCTGACAAAAGTGAAAAATGTAAATTTCCAATTTCAACCAAACATGCTTGAAATGCTCTAATTGAGTTAATTAGCTTATTGCGAGAATATTACAAACGTCTGACAAAACTGAAAAATTTAAATTTCCAATTTCAACCAAACATGCTAGAAATGCTCCAATTGAGCTAATTAGCTTATTGTGAGAATATTGCAATTGTCTGACAAAAGTTAAAAATGTAAATTTCCAATTTCAACCAAACATGCTTGAAATGCTCTAATTGAGCTAATTAGCTTATTGCGAGAATATTACAAACGTCTGACAAAACTGAAAAATGTTAATTTCCAATTTCAACCAAACATGCTAGAAATGCTCCAATTGAGCTAATTAGCTTATTGTGAGAACATTGCAATTGTCTGACAAAAGTGAAAAATGTAAATTTCCAATTTCAACCAAACATGCTAGAAATGCTCCAATTGAGCTAATTAGCTTATTGTGAGAATATTACAAACGTCTGACAACACTGAAAAATGTAAATTTATAATTTCAACCAAACATGCTAGAAATGCTCCAATTGAGCTAATTAGCTTATTGAGAGAATATTGCAATTGTCTGACAAACGTGAAAAATGTAAATTTCCAATTTCAACCAAACATGCTAGAAATGCTCCAATTGAGCTAATTAGCTTATTGTGAGAATATTGCAATTGTCTGACAAAAGTGAAAAATGTAAATTTCCAATTTCAACCAAACATGCTAGAAATGCTCCAATTGAGCTAATTAGCTTATTGTGAGAATATTGCAATTGTCTGACAAAAGTGAAAAATGTAAATTTCCAATTTCAACCAAACATGCTAGAAATGCTCCAATTGAGCTAATTAGCTTATTGTGAGAATACTACAAACGTATGACAAAACTGAAAAATGTAAATTTCCAATTTCAACCAAACATGCTAGAAATGCTCCAATTGAGCTAATTAGCTTATTGTGAGAATATTACAAACGTCTAACAAAATTGAAAAATGTAAATTTCCAATTTCAACCAAACATGCTAGAAATGCTCCAATTGAGCTAATTAGCTTATTGTGAGAATATTGCAATTGTCTGACAAAAGTGAAAAATGTAAATTTCCAATTTCAACCAAACATGCTAGAAATGCTCCAATTGAGCTAATTAGCTTATTGTGAGAATATTGCAATTGTCTGACAAAAGTGAAAAATGTAAATTTCCAATTTCAACCAAACATGCTAGAAATGCTCAAATTGCGCAAATAAGCCTACTGTAAGAATTTTACAAACGTCTGACAACACTGAAAAATGTAAATTTCCAATTTCAACCAAACATGCTAGAAATGCTCCAATTGAGCTAATTAGCTTATTGTGAGAATATTGCAATTGTCTGACAAAAGTGAAAAATGTAATTTTCCAATTTCAACCAAACATGCTAGAAATGCTCCAATTGAGCTAATTAGCTTATTGAGAGAATATTGCAATTGTCTGACAAAAGTGAAAAATGTAATTTTCCAATTTCAACCAAACATGCTAGAAATGCTCCAATTGAGCTAATTAGCTTATTGTGAGAATATTGCAATTGTCTGACAAAAGTTAAAAATGTAAATTTCCAATTTCAACCAAACATGCTTGAAATGCTCTAATTGAGCTAATTAGCTTATTGCGAGAATATTACAAACGTCTGACAAAACTGAAAAATGTTAATTTCCAATTTCAACCAAACATGCTAGAAATGCTCCAATTGAGCTAATTAGCTTATTGTGAGAACATTGCAATTGTCTGACAAAAGTGAAAAATGTAAATTTCCAATTTCAACCAAACATGCTAGAAATGCTCCAATTGAGCTAATTAGCTTATTGTGAGAATATTACAAACGTCTGACAACACTGAAAAATGTAAATTTATAATTTCAACCAAACATGCTAGAAATGCTCCAATTGAGCTAATTAGCTTATTGAGAGAATATTGCAATTGTCTGACAAACGTGAAAAATGTAAATTTCCAATTTCAACCAAACATGCTAGAAATGCTCCAATTGAGCTAATTAGCTTATTGTGAGAATATTGCAATTGTCTGACAAAAGTGAAAAATGTAAATTTCCAATTTCAACCAAACATGCTAGAAATGCTCCAATTGAGCTAATTAGCTTATTGTGAGAATATTGCAATTGTCTGACAAAAGTGAAAAATGTAAATTTCCAATTTCAACCAAACATGCTAGAAATGCTCCAATTGAGCTAATTAGCTTATTGTGAGAATACTACAAACGTATGACAAAACTGAAAAATGTAAATTTCCAATTTCAACCAAACATGCTAGAAATGCTCCAATTGAGCTAATTAGCTTATTGTGAGAATATTACAAACGTCTAACAAAATTGAAAAATGTAAATTTCCAATTTCAACCAAACATGCTAGAAATGCTCCAATTGAGCTAATTAGCTTATTGTGAGAATATTGCAATTGTCTGACAAAAGTGAAAAATGTAAATTTCCAATTTCAACCAAACATGCTAGAAATGCTCAAATTGCGCAAATAAACCTACTGTAAGAATTTTACAAACGTCTGACAACACTGAAAAATGTAAATTTCCAATTTCAACCAAACTTGCTAGAAATGCTCCAATTGAGCTAATTAGCTTATTGTGAGAATATTGCAATTGTCTGACAAAAGTGAAAAATGTACAATTCCAATTTCAACCAAACATGCTAGAAATGCTCCAATTGAGCTAATTAGCTTATTCTGAGAATACTACAAACGTCTGACAAAACTGAAAAATGTAAATTTCCAATTTCAACCAAACATGCTAGAAATGCTCCAATTGAGCTAATTAGCTTATTGTGAGAATATTGCAATTGTCTGACAAAAGTGAAAAATGTAATTTTCCAATTTCAACCAAACATGCTAGAAATGCTCCAATTGAGCTAATTAGCTTATTGAGAGAATATTGCAATTGTCTGACAAAAGTGAAAAATGTAATTTTCCAATTTCAACCAAACATGCTAGAAATGCTCCAATTGAGCTAATTAGCTTATTGTGAGAATATTGCAATTGTCTGACAAAAGTTAAAAATGTAAATTTCCAATTTCAACCAAACATGCTTGAAATGCTCTAATTGAGCTAATTAGCTTATTGCGAGAATATTACAAACGTCTGACAAAACTGAAAAATGTTAATTTCCAATTTCAACCAAACATGCTAGAAATGCTCCAATTGAGCTAATTAGCTTATTGTGAGAACATTGCAATTGTCTGACAAAAGTGAAAAATGTAAATTTCCAATTTCAACCAAACATGCTAGAAATGCTCCAATTGAGCTAATTAGCTTATTGTGAGAATATTACAAACGTCTGACAACACTGAAAAATGTAAATTTATAATTTCAACCAAACATGCTAGAAATGCTCCAATTGAGCTAATTAGCTTATTGTGAGAATATTGCAATTGTCTGACAAAAGTGAAAAATGTAAATTTCCAATTTCAACCAAACATGCTAGAAATGCTCCAATTGAGCTAATTAGCTTATTGTGAGAATATTGCAATTGTCTGACAAAAGTGAAAAATGTAAATTTCCAATTTTAACCAAACATGCCAGAAATGCTCCAATTGAGCTAATTAGCTTATTGTGAGAATACTACAAACGTATGACAAAACTGAAAAATGTAAATTTCCAATTTCAACCAAACATGCTAGAAATGCTCCAATTGAGCTAATTAGCTTATTGTGAGAATATTAGAAACGTCTAACAAAATTGAAAAATGTAAATTTCCAATTTCAACCAAACATGCTAGAAATGCTCCAATTGAGCTAATTAGCTTATTGTGAGAATATTGCAATTGTCTGACAAAAGTGAAAAATGTAAATTTCCAATTTCAACCAAACATGCTAGAAATGCTCAAATTGCGCAAATAAGCCTACTGTAAGAATTTTACAAACGTCTGACAACACTGAAAAATGTAAATTTCCAATTTCAACCAAACATGCTAGAAATGCTCCAATTGAGCTAATTAGCTTATTGTGAGAATATTGCAATTGTCTGACAAAAGTGAAAAATGTACAATTCCAATTTCAACCAAACATGCTAGAAATGCTCCAATTGAGCTAATTAGCTTATTCTGAGAATACTACAAACGTCTGACAAAACTGAAAAATGTAAATTTCCAATTTCAACCAAACATGCTAGAAATGCTCCAATTGAGCTAATTAGCTTATTGAGAGAATATTGCAATTGTCTGACAAAAGTGAAAAATGTAATTTTCCAATTTCAACCAAACATGCTTGAAATGCTCTAATTGAGCTAATTAGCTTATTGCGAGAATATTACAAACGTCTGACAAAACTGAAAAATGTAAATTTCCAATTTCAACCAAACATGCTAGAAATGCTCCGATTGAGCTAATTAGCTTATTGTGAGAATATTGCAAATGTCTGAAAAAGTGAAAAATGTAAATTTCCAATTTCAACCAAACATGCTAGAAATGCTCCAATTGAGCTAATTAGCTTATTGTGAGAATATTACAAACGTCTGACAACACTGAAAAATGTAAACTTATAATTTCAACCAAACATGCTAGAAATGCTCCAATTGAGCTAATTAGCTTATTGTGAGAATATTGCAATTGTCTGACAAAAGTGAAAAATGTAAATTTCCAATTTCAACCAAACATGCTAGAAATGCTCCAATTGAGCTAATTAGCTTATTGTGAGAATACTACAAACGTCTGACAAAACTGAAAAATGTAAATTTCCAATTTCAACCAAACATGCTAGAAATGCTCCAATTGAGCTAATTAGCTTATTGTGAGATTATTGCAATTGTCTTACAAAAGTGAAAAATGTAAATTTCCAATTTCAACCAAACATGCTAGAAATGCTCCAATTGAGCTAATTAGCTTATTGTGAGAATATTGCAATTGTGTGACAAAAGTGAAAAATGTAAATTTCCAATTTCAACCAAACATGCTAGAAATGCTCCAATTGAGCTAATTAGCTTATTGTGAGAATATTACAAACGTCTGACAACACTGAAAAGTGTAAATTTATAATTTCAACCAAACATGCTAGAAATGCTCCAATTGAGCTAATTAGCTTATTGTGAGAATATTGCAATTGTCTGACAAAAGTGAAAAATGTAAATTTTCAATTTCAACCAAACATGCTAGAAATGCTCCAATGGAGCTAATTAGCTTATTGGGAGAATACTACAAACGTCTCACAAAACTGAAAAATGTAAATTTCCAATTTCAACCAAACAAGCTAGAAATGCTCCAATTGAGCTAATTAGCTTATTGTGAGAATACTACAAACGTCTGACAAAACTGAAAAATGTAAATTCCCAATTTCAACCAAACATGCTAGAAATGCTCCAAGTAAGCTAATTAGCTTATTGTGAGAATATTACAAACGTCTGACAACCCTGAAAAATGTAAACTTCCAATTTACACCCAAACATGCTAGAAATGCTCCAATATAGCTAATTAGCTTATTGTGAGAATATTACAAACGTCTAACAAAATTGAAAAATGTAAATTTCCAATTTCAACCAAACATGCTAGAAATGCTCCAATTGAGCTAATTAGCTTATTGTGAGAATATTGCAATTGTCTGACAAAAGTGAAAAATGTAAATTTCCAATTTCAACCAAACATGCTAGAAATGCTCAAATTGCGCAAATAAGCCTACTGTAAGAATTTTACAAACGTCTGACAACACTGAAAAATGTAAATTTCCAATTTCAACCAAACATGCTAGAAATGCTCCAATTGAGCTAATTAGCTTATTGTGAGAATACTACAAACGTCTCACAAAACTGAAAAATGTAAATTTCCAATTTCAACCAAACATGCTAGAAATGCTCCAATTGAGCTAATTAGCTTATTGTGAGAATATTGCAATTGTCCGACAAAAGTGAAAAATGTAAATTTCCAATTTCAACCAAACATGCTAGAAATGCTCCAATTGAGCTAATTAGCTTATTGTGAGAATATTGCAATTGTCTGACAAAAGTGAAAAATGTAAATTTCCAATTTCAACCAAACATGCTAGAAATGCTCCAATTGAGCTAATTAGCTTATTGTGAGAATACTACAAACGTCTGACAAAACTGAAAAATGTAAATTTCCAATTTCAACCAAACATGCTAGAAATGCTCCAATTGAGCTAATTAGCTTATTGAGAGATTATTGCAATTGTCTTACAAAAGTGAAAAATGTAAATTTCCAATTTCAACCAAACATGCTAGAAATGCTCCAATTGAGCTAATTAGCTTATTGTGAGAATATTACAAACATCTAACAAAATTGAAAAATGTAAATTTCCAATTTCAACCAAACATGCTAGAAATGCTCCAATTGAGCTAATTAGCTTATTGTGAGAATATTGCAATTGTCTGACAAAAGTGAAAAATGTAAATTTCCAATTTCAACCAAACATGCTTGAAATGCTCTAATTGAGCTAATTAGCTTATTGCGAGAATATTACAAACGTCTGACAAAACTGAAAAATGTAAATTTCCAATTTCAACCAAACATGCTAGAAATGCTCAAATTGAGCTAATTAGCTTATTGTGAGAATATTGCAATTGTCTGACAAAAGTGAAAAATGTAAATTTCCAATTTCAACCAAACATGCTAGAAATGCTCCAATTGAGCTAATTAGCTTATTGTGAGAATATTACAAACGTCTGACAAAACTGAAAACTGTGAATTTATAATTTCAACCGAACATGCTAGAAATGCTCCAATTGAGCTAATTAGCTTATTGAGAGAATATTGCAATTGTCTGACGAACGTGAAAATTGTAAATTTCCAATTTCAACCAAACATGCTACAAATGCTCCAATTGAGCTAATTAGCTTATTGTGAGAATATTGCAATTGTCTGACAAAAGTGAAAAATGTAAATTTCCAATTTCAACCAAACATGCTAGAAATGCTCCAATATAGCTAATTAGCTTATTGTGAGAATATTACTAACGTCTAACAAAATTGAAAAATGTAAATTTCCAATTTCAACCAAACATGCTAGAAATGCTCCAATTGAGCTAATTAGCTTATTGTGAGAATATTGCAATTGTCTGACAAAAGTGAAAAATGTAAATTTCCAATTTCAACCAAACATGCTAGAAATGCTCAAATTGCGCAAATAAGCCTACTGTAAGAATTTTACAAACGTCTGACAACACTGAAAAATGTAAATTTCCAATTTCAACCAAACATGCTAGAAATGCTCCAATTGAGCTAATTAGCTTATTGTGAGAATACTACAAACGTCTCACAAAACTGAAAAATGTAAATTTCCAATTTCAACCAAACATGCTAGAAATGCTCCAATTGAGCTAATTAGCTTATTGTGAGAATATTGCAATTGTCCGACAAAAGTGAAAAATGTAAATTTCCAATTTCAACCAAACATGCTAGAAATGCTCCAATTGAGCTAATTAGCTTATTGTGAGAATATTGCAATTGTCTGACAAAAGTGAAAAATGTAAATTTCCAATTTCAACCAAACATGCTAGAAATGCTCCAATTGAGCTAATTAGCTTATTGAGAGATTATTGCAATTGTCTTACAAAAGTGAAAAATGTAAATTTCCAATTTCAACCAAACATGCTAGAAATGCTCCAATTGAGCTAATTAGCTTATTGTGAGAATATTACAAACATCTAACAAAATTGAAAAATGTAAATTTCCAATTTCAACCAAACATGCTAGAAATGCTCCAATTGAGCTAATTAGCTTATTGTGAGAATATTGCAATTGTCTGACAAAAGTGAAAAATGTAAATTTCCAATTTCAACCAAACATGCTTGAAATGCTCTAATTGAGCTAATTAGCTTATTGCGAGAATATTACAAACGTCTGACAAAACTGAAAAATGTAAATTTCCAATTTCAACCAAACATGCTAGAAATGCTCAAATTGAGCTAATTAGCTTATTGTGAGAATATTGCAATTGTCTGACAAAAGTGAAAAATGTAAATTTCCAATTTCAACCAAACATGCTAGAAATGCTCCAATTGAGCTAATTAGCTTATTGTGAGAATATTACAAACGTCTGACAAAACTGAAAAATGTGAATTTATAATTTCAACCGAACATGCTAGAAATGCTCCAATTGAGCTAATTAGCTTATTGAGAGAATATTGCAATTGTCTGACGAACGTGAAAATTGTAAATTTCCAATTTCAACCAAACATGCTACAAATGCTCCAATTGAGCTAATTAGCTTATTGTGAGAATATTGCAATTGTCTGACAAAAGTGAAAAATGTAAATTTCCAATTTCAACCAAACATGCTAGAAATGCTCCAATTGAGCTAATTAGCTTATTGTGAGAATACTACAAACGTCTGACAAAACTGAAAAATGTAAATTTCCAATTTCAACCAAACATGCTAGAAATGCTCCAATTGAGCTAATTAGCTTATTGTGAGAATATTGCAATTGTCTGACAAAAGTGAAAAATGTAAATTTCCAATTTCAACCAAACATGCTAGAAATGCTCAAATTGCGCAAATAAGCCTACTGTAAGAATTTTACAAACGTCTGACAACACTGAAAAATGTAAATTTCCAATTTCAACCAAACATGCTAGAAATGCTCCAATTGAGCTAATTAGCTTATTGTGAGAATACTACAAACGTCTCACAAAACTGAAAAATGTAAATTTCCAATTTCAACCAAACATGCTAGAAATGCTCCAATTGAGCTAATTAGCTTATTGTGAGAATATTGCAATTGTCCGACAAAAGTGAAAAATGTAAATTTCCAATTTCAACCAAACATGCTAGAAATGCTCCAATTGAGCTAATTAGCTTATTGTGAGAATATTGCAATTGTCTGACAAAAGTGAAAAATGTAAATTTCCAATTTCAACCAAACATGCTAGAAATGCTCCAATTGAGCTAATTAGCTTATTGTGAGAATACTACAAACGTCTGACAAAACTGAAAAATGTAAATTTCCAATTTCAACCAAACATGCTAGAAATGCTCCAATTGAGCTAATTAGCTTATTGAGAGATTATTGCAATTGTCTTACAAAAGTGAAAAATGTAAATTTCCAATTTCAACCAAACATGCTAGAAATGCTCCAATTGAGCTAATTAGCTTATTGTGAGAATATTACAAACATCTAACAAAATTGAAAAATGTAAATTTCCAATTTCAACCAAACATGCTAGAAATGCTCCAATTGAGCTAATTAGCTTATTGTGAGAATATTGCAATTGTCTGACAAAAGTGAAAAATGTAAATTTCCAATTTCAACCAAACATGCTTGAAATGCTCTAATTGAGCTAATTAGCTTATTGCGAGAATATTACAAACGTCTGACAAAACTGAAAAATGTAAATTTCCAATTTCAACCAAACATGCTAGAAATGCTCAAATTGAGCTAATTAGCTTATTGTGAGAATATTGCAATTGTCTGACAAAAGTGAAAAATGTAAATTTCCAATTTCAACCAAACATACTAGAAATGCTCCAATTGAGCTAATTAGCTTATTGTGAGAATATTACAAACGTCTGACAAAACTGAAAAATGTGAATTTATAATTTCAACCGAACATGCTAGAAATGCTCCAATTGAGCTAATTAGCTTATTGAGAGAATATTGCAATTGTCTGACGAACGTGAAAATTGTAAATTTCCAATTTCAACCAAACATGCTACAAATGCTCCAATTGAGCTAATTAGCTTATTGTGAGAATATTGCAATTGTCTGACAAAAGTGAAAAATGTAAATTTCCAATTTCAACCAAACATGCTAGAAATGCTCCAATTGAGCTAATTAACTTATTGTGAGAATACTACAAACGTCTGACAAAACTGAAAAATGTAAATTTCCAATTTCAACCAAACATGCTAGAAATGCTCCAATTGAGCTAATTAGCTTATTGTGAGAATATTACAAACGTCTAACAAAATTGAAAAATGTAAATTTCCAATTTCAACCAAACATGCTAGAAATGCTCCAATTGAGCTAATTAGCTTATTGTGAGAATATTGCAATTGTCTGACAAAAGTGAAAAATGTAAATTTCCAATTTCAACCAAACATGCTAGAAATGCTCAAATTGCGCAAATAAGCCTATTGTAAGAATTTTACAAACGTCTGACAACACTGAAAAATGTAAATTTCCAATTTCAACCAAACATGCTAGAAATGCTCCAATTGAGCTAATTAGCTTATTGTGAGATTATTGCAATTGTCTGACAAAAGTGAGAAATGTAATTTTCCAATTTCAACCAAACATGCTAGAAATGCTCCAATTGAGCTAATTAGCTTATTGAGAGAATATTGCAATTGTCTGACAAAAGTGAAAAATGTACATTTCCAATTTCAACCAAACATGCTAGAAATGCTCCAATTGAGCTAATTAGCTTATTGTGAGAATATTGCAATTGTCTGACAAAAGTTAAAAATGTAAATTTCCAATTTCAACCAAACATGCTTGAAATGCTCTAATTGAGCTAATTAGCTTATTGCGAGAATATTACAAACGTCTGACAATACTGTGAAATGTGAATTTCCAATTTCAACCAAACATGCTAGAAATGCTCCAATTGAGCTAATTAGCTTATTGTGAGAATATTGCAATTGTCTGACAAAAGTGAAAAATGTAAATTTCCAATTTCAACCAAACATGCTAGAAATGCTCCAATTGAGCTAATTAGCTTATTGTGAGAATATTACAAACGTCTTACAACACTGAAAAATGTAAATTTATAATTTCAACCAAACATGCTAGAAATGCTCCAATTGAGCTAATTAGCTTATTGAGAGAATATTGCAATTGTCTGACAAACGTGAAAAATGTAAATTTCCAATTTCAACCAAACATGCTAGAAATGCTCCAATTGAGCTAATTAGCTTATTGTGAGAATATTGCAATTGTCTGACAAAAGTGAAAAATGTACAATTCCAATTTCAACCAAACATGCTTGAAATGCTCCAATTGAGCTAGTTAGCTTATTCTGAGAATACTACAAACGTCTGACAAAACTGAAAAATGTAAATTTCCAATTTCAACCAAACATGCTAGAAATGCTCCAATTGAGCTAATTAGCTTATTGTGAGAATATTACAAACGTCTGACAACCCTGAAAAATGTAAACTTCCAATTTCAACCAAACATGCTAGAAATGCTCCAATTGAGCTAATTAGCTTATTGAGAGAATATTGCAATTGTCTGACAAAAGTGAAAAATGTAATTTTCCAATTTCAACCAAACATGCTTGAAATGCTCTAATTGAGCTAATTAGCTTATTGTGAGAATATTGCAAATGTCTGACAAAAGTGAAAAATGTAAATTTCCAATTTCAACCAAACATGCTAGAAATGCTCCAATTGAGCTAATTAGCTTATTGTGAGAATATTACAAACGTCTGACAACACTGAAAAATGTAAACTTATAATTTCAACCAAACATGCTAGAAATGCTCCAATTGAGCTAATTAGCTTATTGTGAGAATATTGCAATTGTCTGACAAAATTGAAAAATGTAAACTTCCAATTTCAACCAAACATGCTAGAAATGCTCCAATTGAGCTAATTAGCTTATTGTGAGAATACTACAAACGTCTGACAACACTGAAAAATGTAAATTTCCAATTTCAACCAAACATGCTAGAAATGCTCCAATTGAGCTAATTAGCTTATTGAGAGATTATTGCAATTGTCTTACAAAAGTGAAAAATGTAAATTTCCAATTTCAACCAAACATGCTAGAAATGCTCCAATTGAGCTAATTAGCTTATTGTGAGAATATTGCAATTGTGTGACAAAAGTGAAAAATGTAAATTTCCAATTTCAACCAAACATGCTAGAAATGCTCCAATTGAGCTAATTAGCTTATTGTGAGAATATTACAAACGTCTGACAACACTGAAAATTGTAAATTTATAATTTCAACCAAACATGCTAGAAATGCTCCAATTGAGCTAATTAGCTTATTGTGAGAATATTGCAATTGTCTGACAAAAGTGAAAAATGTAAATTTCCAATTTCAACCAAACATGCTAGAAATGCTCCAATTGAGCTAATTAGCTTATTGGGAGAATACTACAAACGTCTCACAAAACTGAAAAATGTAAATTTCCAATTTCAACCAAACATGCTAGAAATGCTCCAATTGAGCTAATTAGCTTATTGTGAGAATATTGCAATTGTCTGACAAAAGTGAAAAATGTAAATTTCCAATTTCAACCAAACATGCTAGAAATGCTCCAATTGAGCTAATTAGCTTATTGAGAGAATATTGCAATTGTCTGACAAAATTGAAAAATGTAATTTTCCAACTTCAACCAAACATGCTAGAAATGCTCCAATTGAGCTAATTAGTTTATTGTGAGAATATTGCAATTGTCTGACAAAAGTGAAAAATGTAAATTTCCAATTTCAACCAAACATGCTAGAAATGCTCCAATTGAGCTAATTAGCTTATTGTGAGAATACTACAAACGTCTCACAAAACTGAAAAATGTAATTTCCCAATTTCAACCAAACATGCTAGAAATGCTCCAAGTAAGCTAATTAGCTTACTGTGAGAATATTACAAACCTCTGACAACCCTGAAAAATGTAAACTTCCAATTTACAACCAAACATGCTAGAAATGCTCCAATATAGCTAATTAGCTTATTGTGAGAATATTACAAACGTCTAACAAAATTGAAAAATGTAAATTTCCAATTTCAACCAAACATGCTAGAAATGCTCGACTTGAGCTAATTAGCTTATTGTGAGAATATTGCAATTGTCTGACAAAAGTGAAAAATGTAAATTTCCAATTTCAACCAAACATGCTAGAAATGCTCAAATTGCGCAAATAAGCCTACTGTAAGATTTTTACAAACGTCTGACAACACCGAAAAATGTAAATTTCCAATTTCAACCAAACATGCTAGAAATGCTCCAATTGAGCTAATTAGCTTATTGTGAGAATACTACGAACGTCTGACAAAACTGAAAAATGTAAATTTCCAATTTCAACCAAACATGCTAGAAATGCTCCAATTGAGCTAATTAGCTTATTGTGAGAATATTGCAATTGTCCGACAAAAGTGAAAAATGTAAATTTCCAATTTCAACCAAACATGCTAGAAATGCTCCAATTGAGCTAATTAGCTTATTGTGAGAATACTACAAACGTCTGACAAAACTGAAAAATGTAAATTTCCAATTTCAACCAAACATGCTAGAAATGCTCCAATTGAGCTAATTAGCTCATTGAGAGATTATTGCAATTGTCTTACAAAAGTGAAAAATGTAAATTTCCAATTTCAACCAAACATGCTAGAAATGCTCCAATTGAGCTAATTAGCTTATTGTGAGAATATTACAAACATCTAACAAAATTGAAAAATGTAAATTTCCAATTTCAACCAAACATGCTAGAAATGCTCCAATTGAGCTAATTAGCTTATTGTGAGAATATTGCAATTGTCTGACAAAAGTGAAAAATGTAAATTTCCAATTTCAACCAAACATGCTTGAAATGCTCTAATTGAGCTAATTAGCTTATTGCGAGAATATTACAAACGTCTGACAAAACTGAAAAATGTAAATTTCCAATTTCAACCAAACATGCTAGAAATGCTCCAATTGAGCTAATTAGCTTATTGTGAGAATATTGCAATTGTCTGACAAAAGTGAAAAATGTAAATTTCCAATTTCAACCAAACATGCTAGAAATGCTCCAATTGAGCTAATTAGCTTATTGTGAGAATATTACAAACGTCTGACAAAACTGAAAATTGTGAATTTATAATTTCAACCGAACATGCTAGAAATGCTCCAATTGAGCTAATTAGCTTATTGAGAGAATATTGCAATTGTCTGACGAACGTGAAAAATGTAAATTTCCAATTTCAACCAAACATGCTAGAAATGCTCCAATTGAGCTAATTAGCTTATTGTGAGAATATTGCAATTGTCTGACAAAAGTGAAAAATGTAAAATTCCAATTTCAACCAAACATGCTAGAAATGCTCCAATTGAGCTAATTAGCTTATTGTGAGAATACTACAAACGTCTCACAAAACTGAAAAATGTAAATTTCCAATTTCAACCAAACATGCTAGAAATGCTCCAATTGAGCTAATTAGCTTATTGTGAGAATATTACAAACGTCTGACAACCCTGAAAAATGTAAACTTCCAATTTCAACCAAACATGCTAGAAATGCTCCAATTGAGCTAATTAGCTTATTGAGAGAATATTGCAATTGTCTGACAAAAGTGAAAAATGTAATTTTCCAATTTCAACCAAACATGCTTGAAATGCTCTAATTGAGCTAATTAGCTTATTGTGAGAATATTGCAAATGTCTGACAAAAGTGAAAAATGTAAATTTCCAATTTCAACCAAACATGCTAGAAATGCTCCAATTGAGCTAATTAGCTTATTGTGAGAATATTACAAACGTCTGACAACACTGAAAAATGTAAACTTATAATTTCAACCAAACATGCTAGAAATGCTCCAATTGAGCTAATTAGCTTATTGTGAGAATATTGCAATTGTCTGACAAAAGTGAAAAATGTAAACTTCCAATTTCAACCAAACATGCTAGAAATGCTCCAATTGAGCTAATTAGCTTATTGTGAGAATACTACAAATGTCTGACAAAACTGAAAAATGTAAATTTCCAATTTCAACCAAACATGCTAGAAATGCTCCAATTGAGCTAATTAGCTTATTGAGAGATTATTGCAATTGTCTTACAAAAGTGAAAAATGTAAATTTCCAATTTCAACCAAACATGCTAGAAATGCTCCAATTGAGCTAATTAGCTTATTGTGAGAATATTGCAATTGTGTGACAAAAGTGAAAAATGTAAATTTCCAATTTCAACCAAACATGCTAGAAATGCTCCAATTGAGCTAATTAGCTTATTGTGAGAATATTACAAACGTCTGACAACACTGAAAATTGTAAATTTATAATTTCAACCAAACATGCTAGAAATGCTCCAATTGAGCTAATTAGCTTATTGTGAGAATATTGCAATTGTCTGACAAAAGTGAAAAATGTAAATTTCCAATTTCAACCAAACATGCTAGAAATGCTCCAATTGAGCTAATTAGCTTATTGGGAGAATACTACAAACGTCTCACAAAACTGAAAAATGTAAATTTCCAATTTCAACCAAACATGCTAGAAATGCTCCAATTGAGCTAATTAGCTTATTGTGAGAATATTGCAATTGTCTGACAAAAGTGAAAAATGTAAATTTCCAATTTCAACCAAACATGCTAGAAATGCTCCAATTGAGCTAATTAGCTTATTGAGAGAATATTGCAATTGTCTGACAAAATTGAAAAATGTAATTTTCCAATTTCAACCAAACATGCTAGAAATGCTCCAATTGAGCTAATTAGTTTATTGTGAGAATATTGCAATTGTCTGACAAAAGTGAAAAATGTAAATTTCCAATTTCAACCAAACATGCTAGAAATGCTCCAATTGAGCTAATTAGCTTATTGTGAGAATACTACAAACGTCTCACAAAACTGAAAAATGTAAATTCCCAATTTCAACCAAACATGCTAGAAATGCTCCAAGTAAGCTAATTAGCTTATTGTGAGAATATTACAAACCTCTGACAACCCTGAAAAATGTAAACTTCCAATTTACAACCAAACATGCTGGAAATGCTCCAATATAGCTAATTAGCTTATTGTGAGAATATTACAAACGTCTAACAAAATTGAAAAATGTAAATTTCCAATTTCAACCAAACATGCTAGAAATGCTCGACTTGAGCTAATTAGCTTATTGTGAGAATATTGCAATTGTCTGACAAAAGTGAAAAATGTAAATTTCCAATTTCAACCAAACATGCTAGAAATGCTCAAATTGCGCAAATAAGCCTACTGTAAGAATTTTACAAACGTCTGACAACACCGAAAAATGTAAATTTCCAATTTCAACCAAACATGCTAGAAATGCTCCAATTGAGCTAATTAGCTTATTGTGAGAATACTACGAACGTCTGACAAAACTGAAAAATGTAAATTTCCAATTTCAACCAAACATGCTAGAAATGCTCCAATTGAGCTAATTAGCTTATTGTGAGAATATTGCAATTGTCCGACAAAAGTGAAAAATGTAAATTTCCAATTTCAACCAAACATGCTAGAAATGCTCCAATTGAGCTAATTAGCTTATTGTGAGAATACTACAAACGTCTGACAAAACTGAAAAATGTAAATTTCCAATTTCAACCAAACATGCTAGAAATGCTCCAATTGAGCTAATTAGCTTATTGAGAGATTATTGCAATTGTCTTACAAAAGTGAAAAATGTAAATTTTCAATTTCAACCAAACATGCTAGAAATGCTCCAATTGAGCTAATTAGCTTATTGTGAGAATATTACAAACATCTAACAAAATTGAAAAATGTAAATTTCCAATTTCAACCAAACATGCTAGAAATGCTCCAATTGAGCTAATTAGCTTATTGTGAGAATATTGCAATTGTCTGACAAAAGTGAAAAATTTAAATTTCCAATTTCAACCAAACATGCTTGAAATGCTCTAATTGAGCTAATTAGCTTATTGCGAGAATATTACAAACGTCTGACAAAACTGAAAAATGTAAATTTCCAATTTCAACCAAACATGCTAGAAATGCTCCAATTGAGCTAATTAGCTTATTGAGAGAATATTGCAATTGTCTGACGAACGTGAAAAATGTAAATTTCCAATTTCAACCAAACATGCTAGAAATGCTCCAATTGAGCTAATTAGCTTATTGTGAGAATATTGCAATTGTCTGACAAAAGTGAAAAATGTAAAATTCCAATTTCAACCAAACATGCTAGAAATGCTCCAATTGAGCTAATTAGCTTATTGTGAGAATACTACAAACGTCTCACAAAACTGAAAAATGTAAATTTCCAATTTCAACCAAACATGCTAGAAATGCTCCAATTGAGCTAATTAGCTTATTGTGAGAATATTACAAACGTCTGACAACCCTGAAAAATGTAAACTTCCAATTTCAATCAAACATGCTAGAAATGCTCCAATTGAGCTAATTAGCTTATTGAGAGAATATTGCAATTGTCTGACAAAAGTGAAAAATGTAATTTTCCAATTTCAACCAAACATGCTTGAAATGCTCTAATTGAGCTAATTAGCTTATTGTGAGAATATTGCAAATGTCTGACAAAAGTGAAAAATGTAAATTTCCAATTTCAACCAAACATGCTAGAAATGCTCCAATTGAGCTAATTAGCTTATTGTGAGAATATTACAAACGTCTGACAACACTGAAAAATGTAAACTTATAATTTCAACCAAACATGCTAGAAATGCTCCAATTGAGCTAATTAGCTTATTGTGAGAATATTGCAATTGTCTGACAAAAGTGAAAAATGTAAACTTCCAATTTCAACCAAACATGCTAGAAATGCTCCAATTGAGCTAATTAGCTTATTGTGAGAATACTACAAATGTCTGACAAAACTGAAAAATGTAAATTTCCAATTTCAACCAAACATGCTAGAAATGCTCCAATTGAGCTAATTAGCTTATTGAGAGATTATTGCAATTGTCTTACAAAAGTGAAAAATGTAAATTTCCAATTTCAACCAAACATGCTAGAAATGCTCCAATTGAGCTAATTAGCTTATTGTGAGAATATTGCAATTGTGTGACAAAAGTGAAAAATGTAAATTTCCAATTTCAACCAAACATGCTAGAAATGCTCCAATTGAGCTAATTAGCTTATTGTGAGAATATTACAAACGTCTGACAACACTGAAAATTGTAAGTTTATAATTTCAACCAAACATGCTAGAAATGCTCCAATTGAGCTAATTAGCTTATTGTGAGAATATTGCAATTGTCTGACAAAAGTGAAAAATGTAAATTTCCAATTTCAACCAAACATGCTAGAAATGCTCCAATTGAGCTAATTAGCTTATTGGGAGAATACTACAAACGTCTCACAAAACTGAAAAATGTAAATTTCCAATTTCAACCAAACATGCTAGAAATGCTCCAATTGAGCTAATTAGCTTATTGTGAGAATATTGCAATTGTCTGACAAAAGTGAAAAATGTAAATTTCCAATTTCAACCAAACATGCTAGAAATGCTCCAATTGAGCTAATTAGCTTATTGAGAGAATATTGCAATTGTCTGACAAAATTGAAAAATGTAATTTTCCAATTTCAACCAAACATGCTAGAAATGCTCCAATTGAGCTAATTAGTTTATTGTGAGAATATTGCAATTGTCTGACAAAAGTGAAAAATGTAAATTTCCAATTTCAACCAAACATGCTAGAAATGCTCCAATTGAGCTAATTAGCTTATTGTGAGAAGACTACAAACGTCTCACAAAACTGAAAAATGTAAATTCCCAATTTCAACCAAACATGCTAGAAATGCTCCAAGTAAGCTAATTAGCTTATTGTGAGAATATTACAAACCTCTGACAACCCTGAAAAATGTAAACTTCCAATTTACAACCAAACATGCTGGAAATGCTCCAATATAGCTAATTAGCTTATTGTGAGAATATTACAAACGTCTAACAAAATTGAAAAATGTAAATTTCCAATTTCAACCAAACATGCTAGAAATGCTCGAATTGAGCTAATTAGCTTATTGTGAGAATATTGCAATTGTCTGACAAAAGTGAAAAATGTAAATTTCCAATTTCAACCAAACATGCTAGAAATGCTCAAATTGCGCAAATAAGCCTACTGTAAGAATTTTACAAACGTCTGACAACACCGAAAAATGTAAATTTCCAATTTCAACCAAACATGCTAGAAATGCTCCAATTGAGCTAATTAGCTTATTGTGAGAATACTACAAACGTCTGACAAAACTGAAAAATGTAAATTTCCAATTTCAACCAAACATGCTAGAAATGCTCCAATTGAGCTAATTAGCTTATTGTGAGAATATTGCAATTGTCCGACAAAAGTGAAAAATGTAAATTTCCAATTTCAACCAAACATGCTAGAAATGCTCCAATTGAGCTAATTAGCTTATTGTGAGAATACTACAAACGTCTGACAAAACTGAAAAATGTAAATTTCCAATTTCAACCAAACATGCTAGAAATGCTCCAATTGAGCTAATTAGCTTATTGAGAGATTATTGCAATTGTCTTACAAAAGTGAAAAATGTAAATTTCCAATTTCAACCAAACATGCTAGAAATGCTCCAATTGAGCTAATTAGCTTATTGTGAGAATATTACAAACATCTAACAAAATTGAAAAATGTAAATTTCCAATTTCAACCAAACATGCTAGAAATGCTCCAATTGAGCTAATTAGCTTATTGTGAGAATATTGCAATTGTCTGACAAAAGTGAAAAATGTAAATTTCCAATTTCAACCAAACATGCTTGAAATGCTCTAATTGAGCTAATTAGCTTATTGCGAGAATATTACAAACGTCTGACAAAACTGAAAAATGTAAATTTCCAATTTCAACCAAACATGCTAGAAATGCTCCAATTGAGCTAATTAGCTTATTGTGAGAATATTGCAATTGTCTGACAAAAGTGAAAAATTTAAATTTCCAATTTCAACCAAACATGCTAGAAATGCTCCAATTGAGCTAATTAGCTTATTGTGAGAATATTACAAACGTCTGACAAAACTGAAAATTGTGAATTTATAATTTCAACCGAACATGCTAGAAATGCTCCAATTGAGCTAATTAGCTTATTGAGAGAATATTGCAATTGTCTGACGAACGTGAAAAATGTAAATTTCCAATTTCAACCAAACATGCTAGAAATGCTCCAATTGAGCTAATTAGCTTATTGTGAGAATATTGCAATTGTCTGACAAAAGTGAAAAATGTAAAATTCCAATTTCAACCAAACATGCTAGAAATGCTCCAATTGAGCTAATTAGCTTATTGTGAGAATACTACAAACGTCTCACAAAACTGAAAAATGTAAATTTCCAATTTCAACCAAACATGCTAGAAATGCTCCAATTGAGCTAATTAGCTTATTGTGAGAATATTGCAATTGTCCGACAAAAGTGAAAAATGTAAATTTCCAATTTCAACCAAACATGCTAGAAATGCTCCAATTGAGCTAATTAGCTTATTGTGAGAATATTGCAATTGTCTGACAAAAGTGAAAAATGTAAATTTCCAATTTCAACCAAACATGCTAGAAATGCTCCAATTGAGCTAATTAGCTTATTGTGAGAATACTACAAACGTCTGACAAAACTGAAAAATGTAAATTTCCAATTTCAACCAAACATGCTAGAAATGCTCCACTTGAGCTAATTAGCTTATTGTGAGAATATTACAAACGTCTAACAAAATTGAAAAATGTAAATTTCCAATTTCAACCAAACATGCTAGAAATGCTCCAATTGAGCTAATTAGCTTATTGTGAGAATATTGCAATTGTCTGACAAAAGTGAAAAATGTAAATTTACAATTTCAACCAAACATGCTAGAAATGCTCAAATTGCGCAAATAAGCCTATTGTAAGAATTTTACAAACGTCTGACAACACTGGAAAATGTAAATTTCCAATTTCAACCAAACATGCTAGAAATGCTCCAATTGAGCTAATTAGCTTATTGTGAGAATATTGCAATTGTCTGACAAAAGTGAGAAATGTAATTTTCCAATTTCAACCAAACATGCTAGAAATGCTCCAATTGAGCTAATTAGCTTATTGAGAGAATATTGCAATTGTCTGACAAAAGTGAAAAATGTACATTTCCAATTTCAACCAAACATGCTAGAAATGCTCCAATTGAGCTAATTAGCTTATTGTGAGAATATTGCAATTGTCTGACAAAAGTGAAAAATGTAAATTTCCAATTTCAACCAAACATGCTAGAAATGCTCCAATTGAGCTAATTAGCTTATTGTGAGAATATTACAAACGTCTGACAAAACTGAAAAGTGTGAATTTATAATTTCAACCGAACATGCTAAAAATGCTCCAATTGAGCTAATTAGCTTATTGAGAGAATATTGCAATTGTCTGACGAACGTGAAAAATGTAAATTTCCAATTTCAACCAAACATGCTAGAAATGCTCCAATTGAGCTAATTAGCTTATTGTGAGAATATTGCAATTGTCTGACAAAAGTGAAAAATGTAAATTTCCAATTTCAACCAAGCATGCTAGAAATGCTCCAATTGAGCTAATTAGCTTATTGTGAGAATACTACAAACGTCTCACAAAACTGAAAAATGTAAATTTCCAATTTCAACCAAACATGCTAGAAATGCTCCAATTGAGCTAATTAGCTTATTGTGAGAATATTGCAATTGTCCGACAAAAGTGAAAAATGTAAATTTCCAATTTCAACCAAACATGCTAGAAATGCTCCAATTGAGCTAATTAGCTTATTGTGAGAATATTGCAATTGTCTGACAAAAGTGAAAAATGTAAATTTCCAATTTCAACCAAACATGCTAGAAATGCTCCAATTGAGCTAATTAGCTTATTGTGAGAATACTACAAACGTCTGACAAAACTGAAAAATGTAAATTTCCAATTTCAACCAAACATGCTAGAAATGCTCCAATTGAGCTAATTAGCTTATTGTGAGAATATTACAAACGTCTAACAAAATTGAAAAATGTAAATTTCCAATTTCAACCAAACATGCTAGAAATGCTCCAATTGAGCTAATTAGCTTATTGTGAGAATATTGCAATTGTCTGACAAAAGTGAAAAATGTAAATTTCCAATTTCAACCAAACATGCTAGAAATGCTCAAATTGCGCAAATAAGCCTATTGTAAGAATTTTACAAACGTCTGACAACACTGAAAAATGTAAATTTCCAATTTCAACCAAACATGCTAGAAATGCTCCAATTGAGCTAATTAGCTTATTGTGAGATTATTGCAATTGTCTGACAAAAGTGAGAAATGTAATTTTCCAATTTCAACCAAACATGCTAGAAATGCTCCAATTGAGCTAATTAGCTTATTGAGAGAATATTGCAATTGTCTGACAAAAGTGAAAAAAGTACATTTCCAATTTCAACCAAACATGCTAGAAATGCTCCAATTGAGCTAATTAGCTTATTGTGAGAATATTGCAATTGTCTGACAAAAGTTAAAAATGTAAATTTCCAATTTCAACCAAACATGCTTGAAATGCTCTAATTGAGCTAATTAGCTTATTGCGAGAATATTACAAACGTCTGACAATACTGAAAAATGTGAATTTCCAATTTCAACCAAACATGCTAGAAATGCTCCAATTGAGCTAATTAGCTTATTGTGAGAATATTGCAATTGTCTGACAAAAGTGAAAAATGTAAATTTCCAATTTCAACCAAACATGCTAGAAATGCTCCAATTGAGCTAATTAGCTTATTGTGAGAATATTACAAACGTCTTACAACGCTGAAAAATGTAAATTTATAATTTCAACCAAACATGCTAGAAATGCTCCAATTGAGCTAATTAGCTTATTGAGAGAATATTGCAATTGTCTGACAAACGTGAAAAATGTAAATTTCCAATTTCAACCAAACATGCTAGAAATGCTCCAATTAAGCTAATTAGCTTATTGTGAGAATATTGCAATTGTCTGACAAAAGTGAAAAATGTAAATTTCCAATTTCAACCAAACATGCTAGAAATGCTCCAATTGAGCTAATTAGCTTATTGTGAGAATATTGCAATTGTCTGACAAAAGTGAAAAATTTAAATTTATAATTTCAACCAAACATGCTAGAAATGCTCCAATTGAGCTAATTAGCTTATTGAGAGAATTTTGCAATTGTCTGACAAACGTGAAAAATGTAAATTTCCAATTTCAACCAAACATGCTAGAAATGCTCCAATTGAGCTAAATAGCTTATTGTGAGAATATTGCAATTGTCTGACAAAAGTGAAAAATGTAAATTTCCAATTTCAACCAAACATGCTAGAAATGCTCCAATTGAGCTAATTAGCTTATTGTGAGAATACTACAAACGTCTGACAAAACTGAAAAATGTAAATTTCCAATTTCAACCAAACATGCTAGAAATGCTCCAATTGAGCTAATTAGCTTATTGTGAGAATATTGCAATTGTCTGACAAAAGTGAAAAATGTAAATTTCCAATTTCAACCAAACATGCTAGAAATGCTCCAATTGAGCTAATTAGCTTATTGTGAGAATATTGCAATTGTCTGACAAAAGTGAAAAATGTAAATTTCCAATTTCAACCAAACATGCTAGAAATGCTCCAATTGAGCTAATTAGCTTATTGTGAGAATACTACAAACGTCTGACAAAACTGAAAAATGTAAATTTCCAATTTCAACCAAACATGCTAGAAATGCTCCAATTGAGCTAATTAGCTTATTGTGAGAATATTACAAACGTCTAACAAAATTGAAAAATGTAAATTTCCAATTTCAACCAAACATGCTAGAAATGCTCCAATTGAGCTAATTAGCTTATTGTGAGAATATTGCAATTGTCTGACAAAAGTGAAAAATGTAAATTTCCAATTTCAACCAAACATGCTAGAAATGCTCAAATTGCGCAAATAAGCCTACTGTAAGAATTTTACAAACGTCTGACAACACTGAAAAATGTAAATTTCCAATTTCAACCAAACATGCTAGAAATGCTCCAATTGAGCTAATTAGCTTATTGTGAGAATATTGCAATTGTCTGACAAAAGTGAAAAATGTTATTTTCCAATTTCAACCAAACATGCTAGAAATGCTCCAATTGAGCTAATTAGCTTATTGAGAGAATATTGCAATTGTCTGACAAAAGTGAAAAATGTAATTTTCCAATTTCAACCAAACATGCTAGAAATGCTCCAATTGAGCTAATTAGCTTATTGTGAGAATATTGCAATTGTCTGACAAAAGTTAAAAATGTAAATTTCCAATTTCAACCAAACATGCTTGAAATGCTCTAATTGAGCTAATTAGCTTATTGTGAGAATATTACAAACGTCTGACAACACTGAAAAATGTAAATTTATAATTTCAACCAAACATGCTAGAAATGCTCCAATTGAGCTAATTAGCTTATTGTGAGAATATTGCAATTGTCTGACAAAAGTGAAAAATGTAAATTTCCAATTTCAACCAAACATGCTAGAAATGCTCCAATTGAGCTAATTAGCTTATTGTGAGAATACTACAAACGTCTCACAAAACTGAAAAATGTAAATTTCCAATTTCAACCAAACATGCTAGAAATGCTCCAATTGAGCTAATTAGCTTATTGTGAGAATATTGCAATTGTCTGACAAAAGTGAAAAATGTAAATTTCCAATTTCAACCAAACATGCTAGAAATGCTCCAATTGAGCTAATTAGCTTATTGAGAGAATATTGCAATTGTCTGACAAAAGTGAAAAATGTAATTTTCCAATTTCAACCAAACATGCTAGAAATGCTCCAATTGAGCTAATTAGCTTATTGTGAGAATATTGCAATTGTCTGACAAAAGTGAAAAATGTAAATTTCCAATTTCAACCAAACATGCTAGAAATGCTCCAATTGAGCTAATTAGCTTATTCTGAGAATACTACAAACGTCTGACAAAACTGAAAAATGTAAATTCCCAATTTCAACCAAACATGCTAGAAATCCTCCAATTAAGCTAATTAGCTTATTGTGAGAATATTACAAACGTCTGACAACCCTGAAAAATGTAAACTTCCAATTTCCACCAAACATGCTAGAAATGCTCCAATTGAGCTAATTAGCTTATTGTGAGAATATTACAAACGTCTAACAAAATTGAAAAATGTAAATTTCCAATTTCAACCAAACATGCTAGAAATGCTCCAATTGAGCTAATTAGCTTATTGTGAGAATATTGCAATTGTCTGACAAAAGTGAAAAATGAAAATTTCCAATTTCAACCAAACATGCTAGAAATGCTCAAATTGCGCAAATAAGCCTACTGTAAGAATTTTACAAACTTCGACAACACTGAAAAATGTAAATTTCCAATTTCAACCAAACATGCTAGAAATGCTCCAATTGAGCTAATTAGCTTATTGTGAGAATACTACAAACGTCTCACAAAACTGAAAAATGTAAATTTCCAATTTCAACCAAACATGCTAGAAATGCTCCAATTGAGCTAATTAGCTTATTGTGAGAATATTGGGATTGTCCGACAAAAGTGAAAAATTTAAATTTCCAATTTCAACCAAACATGCTAGAAATGCTCCAATTGAGCTAATTAGCTTATTGTGAGAATATTGCAATTGTCTGACAAAAGTGAAAAATGTAAATTTCCAATTTCAACCAAACATGCTAGAAATGCTCCAATTGAGCTAATTAGCTTATTGTGAGAATACTACAAACGTCTGACAAAACTGAAAAATGTAAATTTCCAATTTCAACCAAACATGCTAGAAATGCTCCAATTGAGCTAATTAGCTTATTGAGAGATTATTGCAATTGTCTTACAAAAGTGAAAAATGTAAATTTCCAATTTCAACCAAACATGCTAGAAATGCTCCAATTGAGCTAATTAGCTTATTGTGAGAATATTGCAATTGTCTGACAAAAGTGAAAAATGTAAATTTCCAATTTCAACCAAACATGCTTGAAATGCTCTAATTGAGCTAATTAGCTTATTGCGAGAATATTACAAACGTCTGACAAAACTGAAAAATGTAAATTTCCAATTTCAACCAAACATGCTAGAAATGCTCCAATTGAGCTAATTAGCTTATTGTGAGAATATTGCAATTGTCTGACAAAAGTGAAAAATGTAAATTTCCAATTTCAACCAAACATGCTAGAAATGCTCCAATTGAGCTAATTAGCTTATTGTGAGAATATTACAAACGTCTGACAAAACTGAAAAATGTGAATTTATAATTTCAACCAAACATGCTAGAAATGCTCCAATTGAGCTAATTAGCTTATTGAGAGAATATTGCAATTGTCTGACGAACGTGAAAAATGTAAATTTCCAATTTCAACCAAACATGCTAGAAATGCTCCAATTGAGCTAATTAGCTTATTGTGAGAATATTGCAATTGTCTGACAAAAGTGAAAAATGTAAATTTCCAATTTCAACCAAACATGCTAGAAATGCTCCAATTGAGCTAATTAGCTTATTGTGAGAATACTACAAACGTCTCACAAAACTGAAAAATGTAAATTTCCAATTTCAACCAAACATGCTAGAAATGCTCCAATTGAGCTAATTAGCTTATTGTGAGAATATTGCAATTGTCCGACAACAGTGAAAAATGTAAATTTCCAATTTCAACCAAACATGCTAGAAATGCTCCAATTGAGCTAATTAGCTTATTGTGAGAATATTGCAATTGTCTGACAAAAGTGAAAAATGTAAATTTCCAATTTCAACCAAACATGCTAGAAATGCTCCAATTGAGCTAATTAGCTTATTGTGAGAATACTACAAACGTCTGACAAAACTGAAAAATGTAAATTTCCAATTTCAACCAAACATGCTAGAAATGCTCCAATTGAGCTAATTAGCTTATTGTGAGAATATTACAAACGTCTAACAAAATTGAAAAATGTAAATTTCCAATTTCAACCAAACATGCTAGAAATGCTCCAATTGAGCTAATTAGCTTATTGTGAGAATATTGCAATTGTCTGACAAAAGTGAAAAATGTAAATTTCCAATTTCAACCAAACATGCTAGAAATGCTCCAATTGAGCTAATTAGCTTATTGTGAGAATATTGCAATTGTCTGACAAAAGTGAGAAATGTAATTTTCCAATTTCAACCAAACATGCTAGAAATGCTCCAATTGAGCTAATTAGCTTATTGAGAGAATATTGCAATTGTCTGACAAAAGTGAAAAATGTACATTTCCAATTTCAACCAAACATGCTAGAAATGCTCCAATTGAGCTAATTAGCTTATTGTGAGAATATTGCAATTGCCTGACAAAAGTTAAAAATGTAAATTTCCAATTTCAACCAAACATGCTAGAAATGCTCTAATTGAGCTAATTAGCTTATTGCGAGAATATTACAAACGTCTGACAATACTGAAAAATGTGAATTTCCAATTTCAACCAAACATGCTAGAAATGCTCCAATTGAGCTAATTAGCTTATTGTGAGAATATTGCAATTGTCTGACAAAAGTGAAAAATGTAAATTTCCAATTTCAACCAAACATGCTAGAAATGCTCCAATTGAGCTAATTAGCTTATTGTGAGAATATTGCAATTGCCTGACAAAAGTTAAAAATGTAAATTTCCAATTTCAACCAAACATGCTAGAAATGCTCTAATTGAGCTAATTAGCTAATTGTGAGAATATTGCAATTGTCTGACAAAAGTGAAAAATGTAAATTTCCAATTTCAACCAAACATGCTAGAAATGCTCCAATTGAGCTAATTAGCTTATTGTGAGAATATTACAAACGTCTTACAACACTGAAAAATGTAAATTTATAATTTCAACCAAACATGCTAGAAATGCTCCAATTGAGCTAATTAGCTTATTGAGAGAATATTGCAATTGTCTGACAAACGTGAAAAATGTAAATTTCCAATTTCAACCGAACATGCTAGAAATGCTCTAATTGAGCTAATTAGCTTATTGCGAGAATATTACAAACGTCTGACAAAAGTGAAAAATGTAAATTTCCAATTTCAACCAAACATGCTAGAAATGCTCCAATTGAGCTAATTAGCTTATTGTGAGAATATTACAAACGTCTTACAACACTGAAAAATGTAAATTTATAATTTCAACCAAACATGCTAGAAATGCTCCAATTGAGCTAATTAGCTTATTGAAAGAATATTGCAATTGTCTGACAAACGTGAAAAATGTAAATTTCCAATTTCAACCAAACATGCTAGAAATGCTCCAATTGAGCTAAATAGCTTATTGTGAGAATATTGCAATTGTCTGACAAAAGTGAAAAATGTAAATTTCCAATTTCAACCAAACATGCTAGAAATGCTCCAATTGAGCTAATTAGCTTATTGTGAGAATACTACAAACGTCTCACAAAACTGAAAAATGTAAATTTCCAATTTCAACCAAACATGCTAGAAATGCTCCAATTGAGCTAATTAGCTTATTGTGAGAATATTGCAATTGTCTGACAAAAGTGAAAAATGTAAATTTCCAATTTCAACCAAACATGCTAGAAATGCTCCAATTGAGCTAATTAGCTTATTGTGAAAATATTGCAATTGTCTGACAAAAGTGAAAAATGTAAATTTCCAATTTCAACCAAACATGCTAGAAATGCTCCAATTGAGCTAATTAGCTTATTGTGAGAATACTACAAACGTCTGACAAAACTGAAAAATGTAAATTTCCAATTTCAACCAAACATGCTAGAAATGCTCCAATTGAGCTAATTAGCTTATTGTGAGAATACTACAAACGTCTGACAAAACTGAAAAATGTAAATTTCCAATTTCAACCAAACATGCTAGAAATGCTCCAATTGAGCTAATTAGCTTATTGTGAGAATATTACAAACGTCTAACAAAATTGAAAAATGTAAATTTCCAATTTCAACCAAACAGGCTAGAAATGCTCCAATTGAGCTAATTAGCTTATTGTGAGAATATTGCAATTGTCTGACAAAAGTGAAAAATGTAAATTTCCAATTTCAACCAAACATGCTAGAAATGCTCAAATTGCGCAAATAAGCCTACTGTAAGAATTTTACAAACGTCTGACAACACTGAAAAATGTAAATTTCCAATTTCAACCAAACATGCTAGAAATGCTCCAATTGAGCTAATTAGCTTATTGTGAGAATATTGCAATTGTCTGACAAAAGTGAAAAATGTTATTTTCCAATTTCAACCAAACATGCTAGAAATGCTCCAATTGAGCTAATTAGCTTATTGAAAGAATATTGCAATTGTCTGATAAAAGTGAAAAATGTAATTTTCCAATTTCAACCAAACATGCTAGAAATGCTCCAATTGAGCTAATTAGCTTATTGTGAGAATATTGCAATTGTCTGACAAAAGTTAAAAATGTAAATTTCCAATTTCAACCAAACATGCTTGAAATGCTCTAATTGAGCTAATTAGCTTATTGCGAGAATATTACAAACATCTGACAAAACTGAAAAATGTTAATTTCCAATTTCAACCAAACATGCTAGAAATGCTCCAATTGAGCTAATTAGCTTATTGTGAGAATATTGCAATTGTCTGACAAAAGTGAAAAATGTAAATTTCCAATTTCAACCAAACATGCTAGAAATGCTCCAATTGAGCTAATTAGCTTATTGTGAGAATATTACAAACGTCTGACAACACTGAAAAATGTAAATTTATAATTTCAACCAAACATGCTAGAAATGCTCCAATTGAGCTAATTAGCTTATTGAGAGAATATTGCAATTGTCTGACAAACGTGAAAAATGTAAATTTCCAATTTCAACCAAACATGCTAGAAATGCTCCAATTGAGCTAATTAGCTTATTGTGAGAATATTGCAATTGTCTGACAAAAGTGAAAAATGTAAATTTCCAATTTCAACCAAACATGCTAGAAATGCTCCAATTGAGCTAATTAGCTTATTGTGAGAATATTGCAATTGTCTGACAAAAGTGAAAAATGTAAATTTCCAATTTCAACCAAACATGCTAGAAATGCTCCAATTGAGCTAATTAGCTTATTGTGAGAATATTGCAATTGTCTGACAAAAGTGAAAAATGTAAATTTCCAATTTCAACCAAACATGCTAGAAATGCTCCAATTGAGTTAATTAGCTTATTGTGAGAATATTGCAATTGTCTGACAAAAGTGAAAAATGTAAATTTCCAATTTCAACCAAACATGCTAGAAATGCTCCAATTGAGCTAATTAGCTTATTGTGAGAATATTGCAATTGTCTGACAAAAGTGGAAAATGTAAATTTATAATTTCAACCAAACATGCTAGAAATGCTCCAATTGAGCTAATTAGCTTATTGAGAGAATTTTGCAATTGTCTGACAAACGTGAAAAATGTAAATTTCCAATTTCAACCAAACATGCTAGAAATGCTCCAATTGAGCTAAATAGCTTATTGTGAGAATATTGCAATTGTCTGACAAAAGTGAAAAATGTAAATTTCCAATTTCAACCAAACATGCTAGAAATGCTCCAATTGAGCTAATTAGCTTATTGTGAGAATACTACAAACGTCTGACAAAACTGAAAAATGTAAATTTCCAATTTCAACCAAACATGCTAGAAATGCTCCAATTGAGCTAATTAGCTTATTGTGAGAATATTGCAATTGTCTGACAAAAGTGAAAAATGTAAACTTCCAATTTCAACCAAACATGCTAGAAATGCTCCAATTGAGCTAATTAGCTTATTGTGAGAATATTGCAATTGTCTGACAAAAGTGAAAAATGTAAATTTCCAATTTCAACCAAACATGCTAGAAATGCTCCAATTGAGCTAATTAGCTTATTGTGAGAATACTACAAACGTCTGACAAAACTGAAAAATGTAAATTTCCAATTTCAACCAAACATGCTAGAAATGCTCCAATTGAGCTAATTAGCTTATTGTGAGAATATTACAAACGTCTAACAAAATTGAAAAATGTAAATTTCCAATTTCAACCAAACATGCTAGAAATGCTCCAATTGAGCTAATTAGCTTATTGTGAGAATATTGCAATTGTCTGACAAAAGTGAAAAATGTAAATTTCCAATTTCAACCAAACATGCTAGAAATGCTCAAATTGCGCAAATAAGCCTACTGTAAGAATTTTACAAACGTCTGACAACACTGAAAAATGTAAATTTCCAATTTCAACCAAACATGCTAGAAATGCTCCAATTGAGCTAATTAGCTTATTGTGAGAATATTGCAATTGTCTGACAAAAGTGAAAAATGCAAATTTCCAATTTCAACCAAACATGCTAGAAATGCTCCAATTGAGCTAATTAGCTTATTGTGAGAATACTACAAACGTCTGACAAAACTGAAAAATGTAAATTTCCAATTTCAACCAAACATGCTAGAAATGCTCCAATTGAGCTAATTAGCTTATTGTGAGAATATTACAAACGTCTATCAAAATTGAAAAATGTAAATTTTCCAATTTCAACCAAACATGCTAGAAATGCTCCAATTGAGCTAATTAGCTTATTGCGAGAATATTACAAACGTCTGACAATACTGAAAAATGTGAATTTCCAATTTCAACCAAACATGCTAGAAATGCTCCAATTGAGCTAATTAGCTTATTGTGAGAATATTGCAATTGTCTGACAAAAGTGAAAAATGTAAATTTCCAATTTCAACCAAACATGCTAGAAATGCTCCAATTGAGCTAATTAGCTTATTGTGAGAATATTGCAATTGCCTGACAAAAGTTAAAAATGTAAATTTCCAATTTCAACCAAACATGCTAGAAATGCTCTAATTGAGCTAATTAGCTTATTGTGAGAATATTGCAATTGTCTGACAAAAGTGAAAAATGTAAATTTCCAATTTCAACCAAACATGCTAGAAATGCTCCAATTGAGCTAATTAGCTTATTGTGAGAATATTACAAACGTCTTACAACACTGAAAAATGTAAATTTATAATTTCAACCAAACATGCTAGAAATGCTCCAAATGAGCTAATTAGCTTATTGAGAGAATATTGCAATTGTCTGACAAACGTGAAAAATGTAAATTTCCAATTTCAACCAAACATGCTAGAAATGCTCTAATTGAGCTAATTAGCTTATTGCGAGAATATTACAAACGTCTGACAAAAGTGAAAAATGTAAATTTCCAATTTCAACCAAACATGCTAGAAATGCTCCAATTGAGCTAATTAGCTTATTGTGAGAATATTACAAACGTCTTACAACACTGAAAAATGTAAATTTATAATTTCAACCAAACATGCTAGAAATGCTCCAATTGAGCTAATTAGCTTATTGAAAGAATATTGCAATTGTCTGACAAACGTGAAAAATGTAAATTTCCAATTTCAACCAAACATGCTAGAAATGCTCCAATTGAGCTAAATAGCTTATTGTGAGAATATTGCAATTGTCTGACAAAAGTGAAAAATGTAAATTTCCAATTTCAACCAAACATGCTAGAAATGCTCCAATTGAGCTAATTAGCCTATTGTGAGAATACTACAAACGTCTCACAAAACTGAAAAATGTAAATTTCCAATTTCAACCAAACATGCTAGAAATGCTCCAATTGAGCTAATTAGCTTATTGTGAGAATATTGCAATTGTCTGACAAAAGTGAAAAATGTAAATTTCCAATTTCAACCAAACATGCTAGAAATGCTCCAATTGAGCTAATTAGCTTATTGTGAAAATATTGCAATTGTCTGACAAAAGTGAAAAATGTAAATTTCCAATTTCAACCAAACATGCTAGAAATGCTCCAATTGAGCTAATTAGCTTATTGTGAGAATACTACAAACGTCTGACAAAACTGAAAAATGTAAATTTCCAATTTCAACCAAACATGCTAGAAATGCTCCAATTGAGCTAATTAGCTTATTGTGAGAATACTACAAACGTCTGACAAAACTGAAAAATGTAAATTTCCAATTTCAACCAAACATGCTAGAAATGCTCCAATTGAGCTAATTAGCTTATTGTGAGAATATTACAAACGTCTAACAAAATTGAAAAATGTAAATTTCCAATTTCAACCAAACAGGCTAGAAATGCTCCAATTGAGCTAATTAGCTTATTGTGAGAATATTGCAATTGTCTGACAAAAGTGAAAAATGTAAATTTCCAATTTCAACCAAACATGCTAGAAATGCTCAAATTGCGCAAATAAGCCTACTGTAAGAATTTTACAAACGTCTGACAACACTGAAAAATGTAAATTTCCAATTTCAACCAAACATGCTAGAAATGCTCCAATTGAGCTAATTAGCTTATTGTGAGAATATTGCAATTGTCTGACAAAAGTGAAAAATGTTATTTTCCAATTTCAACCAAACATGCTAGAAATGCTCCAATTGAGCTAATTAGCTTATTGAAAGAATATTGCAATTGTCTGATAAAAGTGAAAAATGTAATTTTCCAATTTCAACCAAACATGCTAGAAATGCTCCAATTGAGCTAATTAGCTTATTGTGAGAATATTGCAATTGTCTGACAAAAGTTAAAAATGTAAATTTCCAATTTCAACCAAACATGCTTGAAATGCTCTAATTGAGCTAATTAGCTTATTGCGAGAATATTACAAACATCTGACAAAACTGAAAAATGTTAATTTCCAATTTCAATCAAACATGCTAGAAATGCTCCAATTGAGCTAATTAGCTTATTGTGGGAATATTGCAATTGTCTGACAAAAGTGAAAAATGTAAATTTCCAATTTCAACCAAACATGCTAGAAATGCTCCAATTGAGCTAATTAGCTTATTGTGAGAATATTACAAACGTCTGACAACACTGAAAAATGTAAATTTATAATTTCAACCAAACATGCTAGAAATGCTCCAATTGAGCTAATTAGCTTATTGAGAGAATATTGCAATTGTCTGACAAACGTGAAAAATGTAAATTTCCAATTTCAACCAAACATGCTAGAAATGCTCCAATTGAGCTAATTAGCTTATTGTGAGAATATTGCAATTGTCTGACAAAAGTGAAAAATGTAAATTTCCAATTTCAACCAAACATGCTAGAAATGCTCCAATTGAGCTAATTAGCTTATTGTGAGAATATTGCAATTGTCTGACAAAAGTGAAAAATGTAAATTTCCAATTTCAACCAAACATGCTAGAAATGCTCCAATTGAGCTAATTAGCTTATTGTGAGAATATTGCAATTGTCTGACAAAAGTGAAAAATGTAAATTTCCAATTTCAACCAAACATGCTAGAAATGCTCCAATTGAGTTAATTAGCTTATTGTGAGAATATTGCAATTGTCTGACAAAAGTGAAAAATGTAAATTTCCAATTTCAACCAAACATGCTAGAAATGCTCCAATTGAGCTAATTAGCTTATTGTGAGAATATTGCAATTGTCTGACAAAAGTGGAAAATGTAAATTTAT
This sequence comes from Watersipora subatra, assembly GCF_963576615.1. Lineage (NCBI taxonomy): Eukaryota > Metazoa > Bryozoa > Gymnolaemata > Cheilostomatida > Watersiporidae > Watersipora > Watersipora subatra. The sequence goes on from NW_027045384.1 coordinate 85,156, forward strand.
AATTTCAACCAAACATGCTAGAAATGCTCCAATTGAGCTAATTAGCTTATTGAGAGAATTTTGCAATTGTCTGACAAACGTGAAAAATGTAAATTTCCAATTTCAACCAAACATGCTAGAAATGCTCCAATTGAGCTAAATAGCTTATTGTGAGAATATTGCAATTGTCTGACAAAAGTGAAAAATGTAAATTTCCAATTTCAACCAAACATGCTAGAAATGCTCCAATTGAGCTAATTAGCTTATTGTGAGAATACTACAAACGTCTGACAAAACTGAAAAATGTAAATTTCCAATTTCAACCAAACATGCTAGAAATGCTCCAATTGAGCTAATTAGCTTATTGTGAGAACATTGCAATTGTCTGACAAAAGTGAAAAATGTAAACTTCCAATTTCAACCAAACATGCTAGAAATGCTCCAATTGAGCTAATTAGCTTATTGTGAGAATATTGCAATTGTCTGACAAAAGTGAAAAATGTAAATTTCCAATTTCAACCAAACATGCTAGAAATGCTCCAATTGAGCTAATTAGCTTATTGTGAGAATACTACAAACGTCTGACAAAACTGAAAAATGTAAATTTCCAATTTCAACCAAACATGCTAGAAATGCTCCAATTGAGCTAATTAGCTTATTGTGAGAATATTACAAACGTCTAACAAAATTGAAAAATGTAAATTTCCAATTTCAACCAAACATGCTAGAAATGCTCCAATTGAGCTAATTAGCTTATTGTGAGAATATTGCAATTGTCTGACAAAAGTGAAAAATGTAAATTTCCAATTTCAACCAAACATGCTAGAAATGCTCAAATTGCGCAAATAAGCCTACTGTAAGAATTTTACAAACGTCTGACAACACTGAAAAATGTAAATTTCCAATTTCAACCAAACATGCTAGAAATGCTCCAATTGAGCTAATTAGCTTATTGTGAGAATATTGCAATTGTCTGACAAAAGTGAAAAATGTTATTTTCCAATTTCAACCAAACATGCTAGAAATGCTCCAATTGAGCTAATTAGCTTATTGAGAGAATATTGCAATTGTCTGACAAAAGTGAAAAATGTAATTTTCCAATTTCAACCAAACATGCTAGAAATGCTCCAATTGAGCTAATTAGCTTATTGTCAGAATATTGCAATTGTCTGACAAAAGTTAAAAATGTAAATTTCCAATTTCAACCAAACATGCTTGAAATGCTCTAATTGAGCTAATTAGCTTATTGCGAGAATATTACAAACGTCTGACAAAACTGAAAAATGTTAATTTCCAATTTCAACCAAACATGCTAGAAATGCTCCAATTGAGCTAATTAGCTTATTGTGAGAATATTGCAATTGTCTGACAAAAGTGAAAAATGTAAATTTCCAATTTCAACCAAACATGCTAGAAATGCTCCAATTGAGCTAATTAGCTTATTGTGAGAATATGACAAACGTCTGACAACACTGAAAAATGTAAATTTATAATTTCAACCAAACGTGCTAGAAATGCTCCAATTGAGCTAATTAGCTTTTTGAGAGAATATTGCAATTGTCTGACAAACGTGAAAAATGTAAATTTCCAATTTCAACCAAACATGCTAGAAATGCTCCAATTGAGCTAATTAGCTTATTGTGAGAATATTGCAATTGTCTGACAAAAGTGAAAAATGTAAATTTCCAATTTCAACCAAACATGCTAGAAATGCTCCAATTGAGCTAATTAGCTTATTGTGAGAATATTGCAATTGTCTGACAAAAGTGAAAAATGTAAATTTCCAATTTCAACCAAACATGCTAGAAATGCTCCAATTGAGCTAATTAGCTTATTGTGAGAATATTGCAATTGTCTGACAAAAGTGAAAAATGTAAATTTCCAATTTCAACCAAACATGCTAGAAATTCTCAAATTGCGCAAATAAGCCTACTGTAAGAATTTTACAAACGTCTGACAACACTGAAAAATGTAAATTTCCAATTTCAACCAAACATGCTAGAAATGCTCCAATTGAGCTAATTAGCTTATTGTGAGAATATTGCAATTGTCTGACAAAAGTGAAAAATGTTATTTTCCAATTTCAACCAAACATGCTAGAAATGCTCCAATTGAGCTAATTAGCTTATTGAGAGAATATTGCAATTGTCTGACAAAAGTGAAAAATGTAAATTTCCAATTTCAACCAAACATGCTAGAAATGCTCAAATTGAGCTAATTAGCTTATTGTGAGAATACTACAAACGTCTGACAAAACTGAAAAATGTAAATTTCCAATTTCAACCAAACATGCTAGAAATGCTCCAATTGAGCTAATTAGCTTATTGTGAGAATATTACAAACGTCTAACAAAATTGAAAAATGTAAATTTCCAATTTCAACCAAACATGCTAGAAATGCTCCAATTGAGCTAATTAGCTTATTGTGAGAATATTGCAATTGTCTGACAAAAGTGAAAAATGTAAATTTCCAATTTCAACCAAACATGCTAGAAATGCTCAAATTGCGCAAATAAGCCTACTGTAAGAATTTTACAAACGTCTGACAACACTGAAAAATGTAAATTTCCAATTTCAACCAAACATGCTAGAAATGCTCCAATTGAGCTAATTAGCTTATTGTGAGAATATTGCAATTGTCTGACAAAAGTGAAAAATGTTATTTTCCAATTTCAACCAAACATGCTAGAAATGCTCCAATTGAGCTAATTAGCTTATTGAGAGAATATTGCAATTGTCTGACAAAAGTGAAAAATGTAAATTTCCAATTTCAACCAAACATGCTAGAAATGCTCCAATTGAGCTAATTAGCTTATTGTGAGAATACTACAAACGTCTGACAAAACTGGAAAATGTAAATTTCCAATTTCAACCAAACATGCTAGAAATGCTCCAATTGAGCTAATTAGCTTATTGTGAGAATATTACAAACGTCTAACAAAATTGAAAAATGTAAATTTCCAATTTCAACCAAACATGCTAGAAATGCTCCAATTGAGCTAATTAGCTTATTGAGAGAATATTGCAATTGTCTGACAAAAGTGAAAAATGTAAATTTCCAATTTCAACCAAACATGCTAGAAATGCTCCAATTGAGCTAATTAGCTTATTGTGAGAATACTACAAACGTCTGACAAAACTGAAAAATGTAAATTTCCAATTTCAACCAAACATGCTAGAAATGCTCCAATTGAGCTAATTAGCTTATTGTGAGAATATTACAAACGTCTAACAAAATTGAAAAATGTAAATTTCCAATTTCAACCAAACATGCTAGAAATGCTCCAATTGAGCTAATTAGCTTATTGTGAGAATATTGCAATTGTCTGACAAAAGTGAAAAATGTAAATTTCCAATTTCAACCAAACATGCTAGAAATGCTCCAATTGAGCTAATTAGCTTATTGTGAGAATATTGCAATTGTCTGACAAAAGTGAAAAATGTTATTTTCCAATTTCAACCAAACATGCTAGAAATGCTCCAATTGAGCTAATTAGCTTATTGAGAGAATATTGCAATTGTCTGACAAAAGTGAAAAATGTAAATTTCCAATTTCAACCAAACATGCTAGAAATGCTCCAATTGAGCTAATTAGCTTATTGTGAGAATACTACAAACGTCTGACAAAACTGAAAAATGTAAATTTCCAATTTCAACCAAACATGCTAGAAATGCTCCAATTGAGCTAATTAGCTTATTGTGAGAATATTACAAACGTCTAACAAAATTGAAAAATGTAAATTTCCAATTTCAACCAAACATGCTAGAAATGCTCCAATTGAGCTAATTAGCTTATTGTGAGAATATTGCAATTGTCTGACAAAAGTGAAAAATGTAAATTTCCAATTTCAACCAAACATGCTAGAAATGCTCAAATTGCGCAAATAAGCCTACTGTAAGAATTTTAAAAACGTCTGACAACACTGAAAAATGTAAATTTCCAATTTCAACCAAACATGCTAGAAATGCTCCAATTGAGCTAATTAGCTTATTGTGAGAATATTGCAATTGTCTGACAAAAGTGAAAAATGTTATTTTCCAATTTCAACCAAACATGCTAGAAATGCTCCAATTGAGCTAATTAGCTTGTTGAGAGAATATTGCAATTGTCTGACAAAATTGAAAAATGTAATTTTCCAATTTCAACCAAACATGCTAGAAATGCTCCAATTGAGCTAATTAGCTTATTGTGAGAATATTGCAATTGTCTGACAAAAGTGAAAAATGTAAATTTCCAATTTCAACCAAACATGCTAGAAATGCTCCAATTGAGCTAATTAGCTTATTGTGAGAATACTACAAACGTCTGACAAAACTGAAAAATGTAAATTTTCAATTTCAACCAAACATGCTAGAAATGCTCCAATTGAGCTAATTAGCTTATTGTGAGAATATTACAAACGTCTAACAAAATTGAAAAATGTAAATTTCCAATTTCAACCAAACATGCTAGAAATGCTCCAATTGAGCTAATTAGCTTATTGTGAGAATATTGCAATTGTCTGACAAAAGTGAAAAATGTAAATTTCCAATTTCAACCAAACATGCTAGAAATGCTCAAATTGCGCAAATAAGCCTACTGTAAGAATTTTACAAACGTCTGACAACACTGAAAAATGTAAATTTCCAATTTCAACCAAACATGCTAGAAATGCTCCAATTGAGCTAATTAGCTTATTGTGAGAACATTGCAATTGTCTGACAAAAGTGAAAAATGTTATTTTCCAATTTCAACCAAACATGCTAGAAATGCTCCAATTGAGCTAATTAGCTTATTGAGAGAATATTGCAATTATCTGACAAAAGTGAAAAATGTAAATTTCCAATTTCAACCAAACATGCTAGAAATGCTCCAATTGAGCTAATTAGCTTATTGTGAGAATATTGCAATTGTCTGACAAAAGTTAAAAATGTAAATTTATAATTTCAACCAAACATGCTAGAAATGCTAAATTGAGCTAATTAGCTTATTGAGAGAATTTTGCAATTGTCTGACAAACGTGAAAAATGTAAATTTCCAATTTCAACCAAACATGCTAGAAATGCTCCAATTGAGCTAAATAGCTCATTGTGAGAATATTGCAATTGTCTGACAAAAGTGAAAAATGTAAATTTCCAATTTCAACCAAACATGCTAGAAATGCTCCAATTGAGCTAATTAGCTTATTGTGAGAATACTACAAACGTCTCACAAAACTGAAAAATGTAAATTTCCAATTTCAACCAAACATGCTAGAAATGCTCCAATTGAGCTAATTAGCTTATTGTGAGAATATTGCAATTGTCTGACAAAAGTGAAAAATGTAAATTTCCAATTTCAACCAAACATGCTAGAAATGCTCAAATTGCGCAAATAAGCCTACTGTAAGAATTTTACAAACGTCTGACAACACTGAAAAATGTAAATTTCCAATTTCAACCAAACATGCTAGAAATGCTCCAATTGAGCTAATTAGCTTATTGTGAGAATATTGCAATTGTCTGACAAAAGTGAAAAATGTTATTTTCCAATTTCAACCAAACATGCTAGAAATGCTCCAATTGAGCTAATTAGCTTATTGTGAGAATATTACAAACGTCTAACAAAATTGAAAAATGTAAATTTCCAATTTCAACCAAACATGCTAGAAATGCTCCAATTGAGCTAATTAGCTTATTGTGAGAATATTGCAATTGTCTGACAAAAGTGAAAAATGTAAATTTCCAATTTCAACCAAACATGCTAGAAATGCTCCAATTGAGCTAATTAGCTTATTGTGAGAATATTGCAATTGTCTGACAAAAGTGAAAAATGTTATTTTCCAATTTCAACCAAACATGCTAGAAATGCTCCAATTGAGCTAATTAGCTTATTGAGAGAATATTGCAATTGTCTGACAAAAGTGAAAAATGTAAATTTCCAATTTCAACCAAACATGCTAGAAATGCTCCAATTGAGCTAATTAGCTTATTGTGAGAATACTACAAACGTATGACAAAACTGAAAAATGTAAATTTCCAATTTCAACCAAACATGCTAGAAATGCTCCAATTGAGCTAATTAGCTTATTGTGAGAATATTACAAACGTCTAACAAAATTGAAAAATGTAAATTTCCAATTTCAACCAAACATGCTAGAAATGCTCCAATTGAGCTAATTAGCTTATTGTGAGAATATTGCAATTGTCTGACAAAAGTGAAAAATGTAAATTTCCAATTTCAACCAAACATGCTAGAAATGCTCAAATTGCGCAAATAAGCCTACTGTAAGAATTTTAAAAACGTCTGACAACACTGAAAAATGTAAATTTCCAATTTCAACCAAACATGCTAGAAATGCTCCAATTGAGCTAATTAGCTTATTGTGAGAATATTGCAATTGTCTGACAAAAGTGAAAAATGTTATTTTCCAATTTCAACCAAACATGCTAGAAATGCTCCAATTGAGCTAATTAGCTTATTGAGAGAATATTGCAATTGTCTGACAAAATTGAAAAATGTAATTTTCCAATTTCAACCAAACATGCTAGAAATGCTCCAATTGAGCTAATTAGCTTATTGTGAGAATATTGCAATTGTCTGACAAAAGTGAAAAATGTAAATTTCCAATTTCAACCAAACATGCTAGAAATGCTCCAATTGAGCTAATTAGCTTATTGTGAGAATACTACAAACGTCTGACAAAACTGAAAAATGTAAATTTTCAATTTCAACCAAACATGCTAGAAATGCTCCAATTGAGCTAATTAGCTTATTGTGAGAATATTACAAACGTCTAACAAAATTGAAAAATGTAAATTTCCAATTTCAACCAAACATGCTAGAAATGCTCCAATTGAGCTAATTAGCTTATTGTGAGAATATTGCAATTGTCTGACAAAAGTGAAAAATGTAAATTTCCAATTTCAACCAAACATGCTAGAAATGCTCAAATTGCGCAAATAAGCCTACTGTAAGAATTTTACAAACGTCTGACAACACTGAAAAATGTAAATTTCCAATTTCAACCAAACATGCTAGAAATGCTCCAATTGAGCTAATTAGCTTATTGTGAGAACATTGCAATTGTCTGACAAAAGTGAAAAATGTTATTTTCCAATTTCAACCAAACATGCTAGAAATGCTCCAATTGAGCTAATTAGCTTATTGAGAGAATATTGCAATTATCTGACAAAAGTGAAAAATGTAAATTTCCAATTTCAACCAAACATGCTAGAAATGCTCCAATTGAGCTAATTAGCTTATTGTGAGAATATTGCAATTGTCTGACAAAAGTTAAAAATGTAAATTTATAATTTCAACCAAACATGCTAGAAATGCTAAATTGAGCTAATTAGCTTATTGAGAGAATTTTGCAATTGTCTGACAAACGTGAAAAATGTAAATTTCCAATTTCAACCAAACATGCTAGAAATGCTCCAATTGAGCTAAATAGCTCATTGTGAGAATATTGCAATTGTCTGACAAAAGTGAAAAATGTAAATTTCCAATTTCAACCAAACATGCTAGAAATGCTCCAATTGAGCTAATTAGCTTATTGTGAGAATACTACAAACGTCTCACAAAACTGAAAAATGTAAATTTCCAATTTCAACCAAACATGCTAGAAATGCTCCAATTGAGCTAATTAGCTTATTGTGAGAATATTGCAATTGTCTGACAAAAGTGAAAAATGTAAACTTCCAATTTCAACCAAACATGCTAGAAATGCTCCAATTGAGCTAATTAGCTTATTGTGAGAATATTGCAATTGTCTGACAAAAGTGAAAAATGTAAATTTCCAATTTCAACCAAACATGCTAGAAATGCTCCAATTGAGCTAATTAGCTTATTGTGAGAATACTACAAACGTCTGACAAAACTGAAAAATGTAAATTTCCAATTTCAACCAAACATGCTAGAAATGCTCCAATTGAGCTAATTAGCTTATTGTGAGAATATTACAAACGTCTAACAAAATTGAAAAATGTAAATTTCCAATTTCAACCAAACATGCTAGAAATGCTCCAATTGAGCTAATTAGCTTATTGTGAGAATATTGCAATTGTCTGACAAAAGTGAAAAATGTAAATTTCCAATTTCAACCAAACATGCTAGAAATGCTCAAATTGCGCAAATAAGCCTACTGTAAGAATTTTACAAACGTCTGACAACACTGAAAAATGTAAATTTCCAATTTCAACCAAACATGCTAGAAATGCTCCAATTGAGCTAATTAGCTTATTGTGAGAATATTGCAATTGTCTGACAAAAGTGAAAAATGTTATTTTCCAATTTCAACCAAACATGCTAGAAATGCTCCAATTGAGCTAATTAGCTTATTGAAAGAATATTGCAATTGTCTGATAAAAGTGAAAAATGTAATTTTCCAATTTCAACCAAACATGCTAGAAATGCTCCAATTGAGCTAATTAGCTTATTGTGAGAATATTGCAATTGTCTGACAAAAGTTAAAAATGTAAATTTCCAATTTCAACCAAACATGCTTGAAATGCTCTAATTGAGCTAATTAGCTTATTGCGAGAATATTACAAACGTCTGACAAAACTGAAAAATGTTAATTTCCAATTTCAACCAAACATGCTAGAAATGCTCCAATTGAGCTAATTAGCTTATTGTGAGAATATTGCAATTGTCTGACAAAAGTGAAAAATGTAAATTTCCAATTTCAACCAAACATGCTAGAAATGCTCCAATTGAGCTAATTAGCTTATTGTGAGAATATTACAAACGTCTGACAACACTGAAAAGTGTAAATTTATAATTTCAATCAAACATGCTAGAAATGCTCCAATTGAGCTAATTAGCTTATTGAGAGAATATTGCAATTGTCTGACAAACGTTAAAAATGTAAATTTCCAATTTCAACCAAACATGCTAGAAATGCTCCAATTGAGCTAATTAGCTTATTGTGAGAATATTGCAATTGTCTGACAAAAGTGAAAAATGTAAATTTCCAATTTCAACCAAACATGCTAGAAATGCTCCAATTGAGCTAATTAGCTTATTGTGAGAATATTGCAATTGTCTGACAAAAGTGAAAAATGTAAATTTCCAATTTCAACCAAACATGCTAGAAATGCTCCAATTGAGCTAATTAGCTTATTGTGAGAATATTGCAATTGTCTGACAAAAGTGAAAAATGTAAATTTCCAATTTCAACCAAACATGCTAGAAATGCTCCAATTGAGTTAATTAGCTTATTGTGAGAATATTGCAATTGTCTGACAAAAGTGAAAAATGTAAATTTCCAATTTCAACCAAACATGCTAGAAATGCTCCAATTGAGCTAATTAGCTTATTGTGAGAATATTGCAATTGTCTGACAAAAGTGGAAAATGTAAATTTATAATTTCAACCAAACATGCTAGAAATGCTCCAATTGAGCTAATTAGCTTATTGAGAGAATTTTGCAATTGTCTGACAAACGTGAAAAATGTAAATTTCCAATTTCAACCAAACATGCTAGAAATGCTCCAATTGAGCTAAATAGCTTATTGTGAGAATATTGCAATTGTCTGACAAAAGTGAAAAATGTAAATTTCCAATTTCAACCAAACATGCTAGAAATGCTCCAATTGAGCTAATTAGCTTATTGTGAGAATACTACAAACGTCTCTCAAAACTGAAAAATGTAAATTTCCAATTTCAACCAAACATGCTAGAAATGCTCCAATTGAGCTAATTAGCTTATTGTGAGAATATTACAAACGTCTAACAAAATTGAAAAATGTAAATTTCCAATTTCAACCAAACATGCTAGAAATGCTCCAATTGAGCTAATTAGCTTATTGTGAGAATATTGCAATTGTCTGACAAAAGTGAAAAATGTAAATTTCCAATTTCAACCAAACATGCTAGAAATGCTCCAATTGAGCTAATTAGCTTATTGTGAGAATATTGCAATTGTCTGACAAAAGTGAAAAATGTTATTTTCCAATTTCAACCAAACATGCTAGAAATGCTCCAATTGAGCTAATTAGCTTATTGAGAGAATATTGCAATTGTCTGACAAAAGTGAAAAATGTAAATTTCCAATTTCAACCAAACATGCTAGAAATGCTCCAATTGAGCTAATTAGCTTATTGTGAGAATACTACAAACGTCTGACAAAACTGAAAAATGTAAATTTCCAATTTCAACCAAACATGCTAGAAATGCTCCAATTGAGCTAATTAGCTTATTGTGAGAATATTGCAATTGTCTGACAAAAGTGAAAAATGTAAATTTCCAATTTCAACCAAACATGCTAGAAATGCTCAAATTGCGCAAATAAGCCTACTGTAAGAATTTTACAAACGTCTGACAACACTGAAAAATGTAAATTTCCAATTTCAACCAAACATGCTAGAAATGCTCCAATTGAGCTAATTAGCTTATTGTGAGAATATTGCAATTGTCTGACAAAAGTGAAAAATGTAATTTTCCAATTTCAACCAAACATGCTAGAAATGCTCCAATTGAGCTAATTAGCTTATTGTGAGAATATTGCAATTGTCTGACAAAAGTGAAAAATGTAAATTTCCAATTTCAACCAAACATGCTAGAAATGCTCCAATTGAGCTAATTAGCTTATTGTGAGAATACTACAAACGTCTGACAAAACTGAAAAATGTAAATTTTCAATTTCAACCAAACATGCTAGAAATGCTCCAATTGAGCTAATTAGCTTATTGAGAGAATATTGCAATTGTCTGACAAAAGTGAAAAATGTAATTTTCCAATTTCAACCAAACATGCTAGAAATGCTCCAATTGAGCTAATTAGCTTATTGTGAGAATATTGCAATTGTCTGACAAAAGTGAAAAATGTAAATTTCCAATTTCAACCAAACATGCTAGAAATGCTCCAATTGAGCTAATTAGCTTATTGTGAGAATACTACAAACGTCTGACAAAACTGAAAAATGTAAATTTTCAATTTCAACCAAACATGCTAGAAATGCTCCAATTGAGCTAATTAGCTTATTGTGAGAATATTACAAATGTCTAACAAAATTGAAAAATGTAAATTTCCAATTTCAACCAAACATGCTAGAAATGCTCCAATTGAGCTAATTAGCTTATTGTGAGAATATTGCAATTGTCTGACAAAAGTGAAAAATGTAAATTTCCAATTTCAACCAAACATGCTAGAAATGCTCAAATTGCGCAAATAAGCCTACTGTAAGAATTTTACAAACGTCTGACAACACTGAAAAATGTAAATTTCCAATTTCAACCAAACATGCTAGAAATGCTCCAATTGAGCTAATTAGCTTATTGTGAGAACATTGCAATTGTCTGACAAAAGTGAAAAATGTTATTTTCCAATTTCAACCAAACATGCTACAAATGCTCCAATTGAGCTAATTAGCTTATTGTGAGAATATTGCAATTGTCTGACAAAAGTTAAAAATGTAAATTTATAATTTCAACCAAACATGCTAGAAATGCTCCAATTGAGCTAATTAGCTTATTGAGACAATTTTGCAATTGTCTGACAAACGTGAAAAATGTAAATTTCCAATTTCAACCAAACATGCTAGAAATGCTCCAATTGAGCTAAATAGCTCATTGTGAGAATATTGCAATTGTCTGACAAAAGTGAAAAATGTAAATTTCCAATTTGAACCAAACATGCTAGAAATGCTCCAATTGAGCTAATTAGCTTATTGTGAGAATATTGCAATTGTCTGACAAAACTGAAAAATGTAAATTTCCAATTTCAACCAAACATGCTAGAAATGCTCCAATTGAGCTAATTAGCTTATTGTGAGAATATTGCAATTGTCTGACAAAAGTGAAAAATGTAAACTTCCAATTTCAACCAAACATGCTAGAAATGCTCCAATTGAGCTAATTAGCTTATTGTGAGAATATTGCAATTGTCTGACAAAAGTGAAAAATGTAAATTTCCAATTTCAACCAAACATGCTAGAAATGCTCCAATTGAGCTAATTAGCTTATTGTGAGAATACTACAAACGTCTGACAAAACTGAAAAATGTAAATTTCCAATTTCAACCAAACACGCTAGAAATGCTCCAATTGAGCTAATTAGCTTATTGTGAGAATATTGCAATTGTCTGACAAAAGTGAAAAATGTTATTTTCCAATTTCAACCAAACATGCTAGAAATGCTCCAATTGAGCTAATTAGCTTATTGAAAGAATATTGCAATTGTCTGATAAAAGTGAAAAATGTAATTTTCCAATTTCAACCAAACATGCTAGAAATGCTCCAATTGAGCTAATTAGCTTATTGTGAGAATATTGCAATTGTCTGACAAAAGTTAAAAATGTAAATTTCCAATTTCAACCAAACATGCTTGAAATGCTCTAATTGAGCTAATTAGCTTATTGCGAGAATATTACAAACGTCTGACAAAACTGAAAAATGTTAATTTCCAATTTCAACCAAACATGCTAGAAATGCTCCAATTGAGCTAATTAGCTTATTGTGAGAATATTACAAACGTCTAACAAAATTGAAAAATGTAAATTTCCAATTTCAACCAAACATGCTAGAAATGCTCCAATTGAGCTAATTAGCTTATTGTGAGAATATTGCAATTGTCTGACAAAAGTGAAAAATGTAAATTTCCAATTTCAACCAAACATGCTAGAAATGCTCAAATTGCGCAAATAAGCCTACTGTAAGAATTTTACAAACGTCTGACAACACTGAAAAATGTAAATTTCCAATTTCAACCAAACATGCTAGAAATGCTCCAATTGAGCTAATTAGCTTATTGTGAGAATATTGCAATTGTCTGACAAAAGTGAAAAATGTTATTTTCCAATTTCAACCAAACATGCTAGAAATGCTCCAATTGAGCTAATTAGCTTATTGAAAGAATATTGCAATTGTCTGATAAAAGTGAAAAATGTAATTTTCCAATTTCAACCAAACATGCTAGAAATGCTCCAATTGAGCTAATTAGCTTATTGTGAGAATATTGCAACTGTCTGACAAAAGTTAAAAATGTAAATTTCCAATTTCAACCAAACATGCTTGAAATGCTCTAATTGAGTTAATTAGCTTATTGCGAGAATATTACAAACGTCTGACAAAACTGAAAAATGTTAATTTCCAATTTCAACCAAACATGCTAGAAATGCTCCAATTGAGCTAATTAGCTTATTGTGAGAATATTGCAATTGTCTGACAAAAGTGAAAAATGTAAATTTCCAATTTCAACCAAACATGCTAGAAATGCTCCAATTGAGCTAATTAGCTTATTGTGAGAATATTACAAACGTCTGACAACACTGAAAAATGTAAATTTATAATTTCAACCAAACATGCTAGAAATGCTCCAATTGAGCTAATTAGCTTATTGAGAGAATATTGCAATTGTCTGACAAACGTGAAAAATGTAAATTTCCAATTTCAACCAAACATGCTAGAAATGCTCCAATTGAGCTAATTAGCTTATTGAGAGAATATTGCAATTATCTGACAAAAGTGAAAAATGTAAATTTCCAATTTCAACCAAACATGCTAGAAATGCTCAAATTGCGCAAATAAGCCTATGTAAGAATTTTACAAACGTCTGACAACACTGAAAAATGTAAATTTCCAATTTCAACCAAACATGCTAGAAATGCTCCAATTGAGCTAATTAGCTTATTGTGAGAACATTGCAATTGTCTGACAAAAGTGAAAAATGTTATTTTCCAATTTCAACCAAACATGCTAGAAATGCTCCAATTGAGCTAATTAGCTTATTGAGAGAATATTGCAATTATCTGACAAAAGTGAAAAATGTAAATTTCCAATTTCAACCAAACATGCTAGAAATGCTCCAATTGAGCTAATTAGCTTATTGTGAGAATATTGCAATTGTCTGACAAAAGTTAAAAATGTAAATTTATAATTTCAACCAAACATGCTAGAAATGCTAAATTGAGCTAATTAGCTTATTGAGAGAATTTTGCAATTGTCTGACAAACGTGAAAAATGTAAATTTCCAATTTCAACCAAACATGCTAGAAATGCTCCAATTGAGCTAAATAGCTCATTGTGAGAATATTGCAATTGTCTGACAAAAGTGAAAAATGTAAATTTCCAATTTCAACCAAACATGCTAGAAATGCTCCAATTGAGCTAATTAGCTTATTGTGAGAATACTACAAACGTCTCACAAAACTGAAAAATGTAAATTTCCAATTTCAACCAAACATGCTAGAAATGCTCCAATTGAGCTAATTAGCTTATTGTGAGAATATTGCAATTGTCTGACAAAAGTGAAAAATGTAAACTTCCAATTTCAACCAAACATGCTAGAAATGCTCCAATTGAGCTAATTAGCTTATTGTGAGAATATTGCAATTGTCTGACAAAAGTGAAAAATGTAAATTTCCAATTTCAACCAAACATGCTAGAAATGCTCCAATTGAGCTAATTAGCTTATTGTGAGAATACTACAAACGTCTGACAAAACTGAAAAATGTAAATTTCCAATTTCAACCAAACATGCTAGAAATGCTCCAATTGAGCTAATTAGCTTATTGTGAGAATATTACAAACGTCTAACAAAATTGAAAAATGTAAATTTCCAATTTCAACCAAACATGCTAGAAATGCTCCAATTGAGCTAATTAGCTTATTGTGAGAATATTGCAATTGTCTGACAAAAGTGAAAAATGTAAATTTCCAATTTCAACCAAACATGCTAGAAATGCTCAAATTGCGCAAATAAGCCTACTGTAAGAATTTTACAAACGTCTGACAACACTGAAAAATGTAAATTTCCAATTTCAACCAAACATGCTAGAAATGCTCCAATTGAGCTAATTAGCTTATTGTGAGAATATTGCAATTGTCTGACAAAAGTGAAAAATGTTATTTTCCAATTTCAACCAAACATGCTAGAAATGCTCCAATTGAGCTAATTAGCTTATTGAAAGAATATTGCAATTGTCTGATAAAAGTGAAAAATGTAATTTTCCAATTTCAACCAAACATGCTAGAAATGCTCCAATTGAGCTAATTAGCTTATTGTGAGAATATTGCAATTGTCTGACAAAAGTTAAAAATGTAAATTTCCAATTTCAACCAAACATGCTTGAAATGCTCTAATTGAGCTAATTAGCTTATTGCGAGAATATTACAAACGTCTGACAAAACTGAAAAATGTTAATTTCCAATTTCAACCAAACATGCTAGAAATGCTCCAATTGAGCTAATTAGCTTATTGTGAGAATATTGCAATTGTCTGACAAAAGTGAAAAATGTAAATTTCCAATTTCAACCAAACATGCTAGAAATGCTCCAATTGAGCTAATTAGCTTATTGTGAGAATATTACAAACGTCTGACAACACTGAAAAGTGTAAATTTATAATTTCAATCAAACATGCTAGAAATGCTCCAATTGAGCTAATTAGCTTATTGAGAGAATATTGCAATTGTCTGACAAACGTTAAAAATGTAAATTTCCAATTTCAACCAAACATGCTAGAAATGCTCCAATTGAGCTAATTAGCTTATTGTGAGAATATTGCAATTGTCTGACAAAAGTGAAAAATGTAAATTTCCAATTTCAACCAAACATGCTAGAAATGCTCCAATTGAGCTAATTAGCTTATTGTGAGAATATTGCAATTGTCTGACAAAAGTGAAAAATGTAAATTTCCAATTTCAACCAAACATGCTAGAAATGCTCCAATTGAGCTAATTAGCTTATTGTGAGAATATTGCAATTGTCTGACAAAAGTGAAAAATGTAAATTTCCAATTTCAACCAAACATGCTAGAAATGCTCCAATTGAGTTAATTAGCTTATTGTGAGAATATTGCAATTGTCTGACAAAAGTGAAAAATGTAAATTTCCAATTTCAACCAAACATGCTAGAAATGCTCCAATTGAGCTAATTAGCTTATTGTGAGAATATTGCAATTGTCTGACAAAAGTGGAAAATGTAAATTTATAATTTCAACCAAACATGCTAGAAATGCTCCAATTGAGCTAATTAGCTTATTGAGAGAATTTTGCAATTGTCTGACAAACGTGAAAAATGTAAATTTCCAATTTCAACCAAACATGCTAGAAATGCTCCAATTGAGCTAAATAGCTTATTGTGAGAATATTGCAATTGTCTGACAAAAGTGAAAAATGTAAATTTCCAATTTCAACCAAACATGCTAGAAATGCTCCAATTGAGCTAATTAGCTTATTGTGAGAATACTACAAACGTCTCTCAAAACTGAAAAATGTAAATTTCCAATTTCAACCAAACATGCTAGAAATGCTCCAATTGAGCTAATTAGCTTATTGTGAGAATATTACAAACGTCTAACAAAATTGAAAAATGTAAATTTCCAATTTCAACCAAACATGCTAGAAATGCTCCAATTGAGCTAATTAGCTTATTGTGAGAATATTGCAATTGTCTGACAAAAGTGAAAAATGTAAATTTCCAATTTCAACCAAACATGCTAGAAATGCTCCAATTGAGCTAATTAGCTTATTGTGAGAATATTGCAATTGTCTGACAAAAGTGAAAAATGTTATTTTCCAATTTCAACCAAACATGCTAGAAATGCTCCAATTGAGCTAATTAGCTTATTGAGAGAATATTGCAATTGTCTGACAAAAGTGAAAAATGTAAATTTCCAATTTCAACCAAACATGCTAGAAATGCTCCAATTGAGCTAATTAGCTTATTGTGAGAATACTACAAACGTCTGACAAAACTGAAAAATGTAAATTTCCAATTTCAACCAAACATGCTAGAAATGCTCCAATTGAGCTAATTAGCTTATTGTGAGAATATTGCAATTGTCTGACAAAAGTGAAAAATGTAAATTTCCAATTTCAACCAAACATGCTAGAAATGCTCAAATTGCGCAAATAAGCCTACTGTAAGAATTTTACAAACGTCTGACAACACTGAAAAATGTAAATTTCCAATTTCAACCAAACATGCTAGAAATGCTCCAATTGAGCTAATTAGCTTATTGTGAGAATATTGCAATTGTCTGACAAAAGTGAAAAATGTAATTTTCCAATTTCAACCAAACATGCTAGAAATGCTCCAATTGAGCTAATTAGCTTATTGTGAGAATATTGCAATTGTCTGACAAAAGTGAAAAATGTAAATTTCCAATTTCAACCAAACATGCTAGAAATGCTCCAATTGAGCTAATTAGCTTATTGTGAGAATACTACAAACGTCTGACAAAACTGAAAAATGTAAATTTTCAATTTCAACCAAACATGCTAGAAATGCTCCAATTGAGCTAATTAGCTTATTGAGAGAATATTGCAATTGTCTGACAAAAGTGAAAAATGTAATTTTCCAATTTCAACCAAACATGCTAGAAATGCTCCAATTGAGCTAATTAGCTTATTGTGAGAATATTGCAATTGTCTGACAAAAGTGAAAAATGTAAATTTCCAATTTCAACCAAACATGCTAGAAATGCTCCAATTGAGCTAATTAGCTTATTGTGAGAATACTACAAACGTCTGACAAAACTGAAAAATGTAAATTTTCAATTTCAACCAAACATGCTAGAAATGCTCCAATTGAGCTAATTAGCTTATTGTGAGAATATTACAAATGTCTAACAAAATTGAAAAATGTAAATTTCCAATTTCAACCAAACATGCTAGAAATGCTCCAATTGAGCTAATTAGCTTATTGTGAGAATATTGCAATTGTCTGACAAAAGTGAAAAATGTAAATTTCCAATTTCAACCAAACATGCTAGAAATGCTCAAATTGCGCAAATAAGCCTACTGTAAGAATTTTACAAACGTCTGACAACACTGAAAAATGTAAATTTCCAATTTCAACCAAACATGCTAGAAATGCTCCAATTGAGCTAATTAGCTTATTGTGAGAACATTGCAATTGTCTGACAAAAGTGAAAAATGTTATTTTCCAATTTCAACCAAACATGCTAGAAATGCTCCAATTGAGCTAATTAGCTTATTGTGAGAATATTGCAATTGTCTGACAAAAGTTAAAAATGTAAATTTATAATTTCAACCAAACATGCTAGAAATGCTCCAATTGAGCTAATTAGCTTATTGAGACAATTTTGCAATTGTCTGACAAACGTGAAAAATGTAAATTTCCAATTTCAACCAAACATGCTAGAAATGCTCCAATTGAGCTAAATAGCTCATTGTGAGAATATTGCAATTGTCTGACAAAAGTGAAAAATGTAAATTTCCAATTTGAACCAAACATGCTAGAAATGCTCCAATTGAGCTAATTAGCTTATTGTGAGAATATTGCAATTGTCTGACAAAACTGAAAAATGTAAATTTCCAATTTCAACCAAACATGCTAGAAATGCTCCAATTGAGCTAATTAGCTTATTGTGAGAATATTGCAATTGTCTGACAAAAGTGAAAAATGTAAACTTCCAATTTCAACCAAACATGCTAGAAATGCTCCAATTGAGCTAATTAGCTTATTGTGAGAATATTGCAATTGTCTGACAAAAGTGAAAAATGTAAATTTCCAATTTCAACCAAACATGCTAGAAATGCTCCAATTGAGCTAATTAGCTTATTGTGAGAATACTACAAACGTCTGACAAAACTGAAAAATGTAAATTTCCAATTTCAACCAAACATGCTAGAAATGCTCCAATTGAGCTAATTAGCTTATTGTGAGAATATTACAAACGTCTAACAAAATTGAAAAATGTAATTTTCCAATTTCAACCAAACATGCTAGAAATGCTCCAATTGAGCTAATTAGCTTATTGTGAGAATATTGCAATTGTCTGACAAAAGTGAAAAATGTAAATTTCCAATTTCAACCAAACATGCTAGAAATGCTCAAATTGCGCAAATAAGCCTACTGTAAGAATTTTACAAACGTCTGACAACACTGAAAAATGTAAATTTCCAATTTCAACCAAACATGCTAGAAATGCTCCAATTGAGCTAATTAGCTTATTGTGAGAATATTGCAATTGTCTGACAAAAGTGAAAAATGTTATTTTCCAATTTCAACCAAACATGCTAGAAATGCTCCAATTGAGCTAATTAGCTTATTGAAAGAATATTGCAATTGTCTGATAAAAGTGAAAAATGTAATTTTCCAATTTCAACCAAACATGCTAGAAATGCTCCAATTGAGCTAATTAGCTTATTGTGAGAATATTGCAATTGTCTGACAAAAGTTAAAAATGTAAATTTCCAATTTCAACCAAACATGCTTGAAATGCTCTAATTGAGCTAATTAGCTTATTGCGAGAATATTACAAACGTCTGACAAAACTGAAAAATGTTAATTTCCAATTTCAACCAAACATGCTAGAAATGCTCCAATTGAGCTAATTAGCTTATTGTGAGAATATTACAAACGTCTAACAAAATTGAAAAATGTAAATTTCCAATTTCAACCAAACATGCTAGAAATGCTCCAATTGAGCTAATTAGCTTATTGTGAGAATATTGCAATTGTCTGACAAAAGTGAAAGATGTAAATTTCCAATTTCAACCAAACATGCTAGAAATGCTCAAATTGCGCAAATAAGCCTACTGTAAGAATTTTACAAACGTCTGACAACACTGAAAAATGTAAATTTCCAATTTCAACCAAACATGCTAGAAATGCTCCAATTGAGCTAATTAGCTTATTGTGAGAATATTGCAATTGTCTGACAAAAGTGAAAAATGTTATTTTCCAATTTCAACCAAACATGCTAGAAATGCTCCAATTGAGCTAATTAGCTTATTGAAAGAATATTGCAATTGTCTGATAAAAGTGAAAAATGTAATTTTCCAATTTCAACCAAACATGCTAGAAATGCTCCAATTGAGCTAATTAGCTTATTGTGAGAATATTGCAATTGTCTGACGAAAGTTAAAAATGTAAATTTCCAATTTCAACCAAACATGCTTGAAATGCTCTAATTGAGTTAATTAGCTTATTGCGAGAATATTACAAACGTCTGACAAAACTGAAAAATGTTAATTTCCAATTTCAACCAAACATGCTAGAAATGCTCCAATTGAGCTAATTAGCTTATTGTGAGAATATTGCAATTGTCTGACAAAAGTGAAAAATGTAAATTTCCAATTTCAACCAAACATGCTAGAAATGCTCCAATTGAGCTAATTAGCTTATTGTGAGAATATTACAAACGTCTGACAACACTGAAAAATGTAAATTTATAATTTCAACCAAACATGCTAGAAATGCTCCAATTGAGCTAATTAGCTTATTGAGAGAATATTGCAATTGTCTGACAAACGTGAAAAATGTAAATTTCCAATTTCAACCAAACATGCTAGAAATGCTCCAATTGAGCTAATTAGCTTATTGTGAGAATATTGCAATTGTCTGACAAAAGTGAAAAATGTAAATTTCCAATTTCAACCAAACATGCTAGAAATGCTCCAATTGAGCTAATTAGCTTATTGTGAGAATATTGCAATTGTCTGACAAAAGTGAAAAATGTAAATTTCCAATTTCAACCAAACATGCTAGAAATGCTCCAATTGAGCTAATTAGCTTATTGTGAGAATATTGCAATTGTCTGACAAAAGTGAAAAATGTAAATTTCCAATTTCAACCAAACATGCTAGAAATGCTCCAATTGAGTTAATTAGCTTATTGTGAGAATATTGCAATTGTCTGACAAAAGTGAAAAATGTAAATTTCCAATTTCAACCAAACATGCTAGAAATGCTCCAATTGAGCTAATTAGCTTATTGTGAGAATATTGCAATTGTCTGACAAACGTGAAAAATGTAAATTTCCAATTTCAACCAAACATGCTAGAAATGCTCCAGTTGAGCTAATTAGCTTATTGTGAGAATATTACAAACGTCTAACAAAATTGAAAAATGTAAATTTCCAATTTCAACCAAACATGCTAGAAATGCTCCAATTGAGCTAATTAGCTTATTGTGAGAATATTGCAATTGTCTGACAAAAGTGAAAAATGTAAATTTCCAATTTCAACCAAACATGCTAGAAATGCTCCAATTGAGCTAATTAGCTTATTGTGAGAATATTGCAATTGTCTGACAAAAGTGAAAAATGTTATTTTCCAATTTCAACCAAACATGCTAGAAATGCTCCAATTGAGCTAATTAGCTTATTGAGAGAATATTGCAATTGTCTGACAAAAGTGAAAAATTTAAATTTCCAATTTCAACCAAACATGCTAGAAATGCTCCAATTGAGCTAATTAGCTTATTGTGAGAATACTACAAACGTCTGACAAAACTGAAAAATGTAAATTTCCAATTTCAACCAAACATCCTAGAAATGCTCAAATTGCGCAAATAAGCCTACTGTAAGAATTTTACAAACGTCTGACAACACTGAAAAATGTAAATTTCCAATTTCAACCAAACATGCTAGAAATGCTCCAATTGAGCTAATTAGCTTATTGTGAGAATACTACAAACGTCTGACAAAACTGAAAAATGTAAATTTTCAATTTCAACCAAACATGCTAGAAATGCTCCAATTGAGCTAATTAGCTTATTGTGAGAATATTACAAACGTCTAACAAAATTGAAAAATGTAAATTTCCAATTTCAACCAAACATGCTAGAAATGCTCCAATTGAGCTAATTAGCTTATTGTGAGAATATTGCAATTGTCTGACAAAAGTGAAAAATGTAAATTTCCAATTTCAACCAAACATGCTAGAAATGCTCAAATTGCGCAAATAAGCCTACTGTAAGAATTTTACAAACGTCTGACAACACTGAAAAATGTAAATTTCCAATTTCAACCAAACATGCTAGAAATGCTCCAATTGAGCTAATTAGCTTATTGTGAGAACATTGCAATTGTCTGACAAAAGTGAAAAATGTTATTTTCCAATTTCAACCAAACATGCTAGAAATGCTCCAATTGAGCTAATTAGCTTATTGAGAGAATATTGCAATTATCTGACAAAAGTGAAAAATGTAAATTTCCAATTTCAACCAAACATGCTAGAAATGCTCCAATTGAGCTAAATAGCTCATTGTGAGAATATTGCAATTGTCTGACAAAAGTGAAAAATGTAAATTTCCAATTTCAACCAAACATGCTAGAAATGCTCCAATTGAGCTAATTAGCTTATTGTGAGAATACTACAAACGTCTCACAAAACTGAAAAATGTAAATTTCCAATTTCAACCAAACATGGTAGAAATGCTCCAATTGAGCTAATTAGCTTATTGTGAGAATATTGCAATTGTCTGACAAAAGTGAAAAATGTAAACTTCCAATTTCAACCAAACATGCTAGAAATGCTCCAATTGAGCTAATTAGCTTATTGTGAGAATATTGCAATTGTCTGACAAAAGTGAAAAATGTAAATTTCCAATTTCAACCAAACATGCTAGAAATGCTCCAATTGAGCTAATTAGCTTATTGTGAGAATACTACAAACGTCTGACAAAACTGAAAAATGTAAATTTCCAATTTCAACCAAACATGCTAGAAATGCTCCAATTGAGCTAATTAGCTTATTGTGAGAATATTACAAACGTCTAACAAAATTGAAAAATGTAAATTTCCAATTTCAACCAAACATGCTAGAAATGCTCCAATTGAGTTAATTAGCTTATTGTGAGAATATTGCAATTGTCTGACAAAAGTGAAAAATGTAAATTTCCAATTTCAACCAAACATGCTAGAAATGCTCCAATTGAGCTAATTAGCTTATTGTGAGAATATTGCAATTGTCTGACAAACGTGAAAAATGTAAATTTCCAATTTCAACCAAACATGCTAGAAATGCTCCAATTGAGCTAATTAGCTTATTGTGAGAATATTACAAACGTCTAACAAAATTGAAAAATGTAAATTTCCAATTTCAACCAAACATGCTAGAAATGCTCCAATTGAGCTAATTAGCTTATTGTGAGAATATTGCAATTGTCTGACAAAAGTGAAAAATGTAAATTTCCAATTTCAACCAAACATGCTAGAAATGCTCCAATTGAGCTAATTAGCTTATTGTGAGAATATTGCAATTGTCTGACAAAAGTGAAAAATGTTATTTTCCAATTTCAACCAAACATGCTAGAAATGCTCCAATTGAGCTAATTAGCTTATTGAGAGAATATTGCAATTGTCTGACAAAAGTGAAAAATTTAAATTTCCAATTTCAACCAAACATGCTAGAAATGCTCCAATTGAGCTAATTAGCTTATTGTGAGAATACTACAAACGTCTGACAAAACTGAAAAATGTAAATTTCCAATTTCAACCAAACATCCTAGAAATGCTCAAATTGCGCAAATAAGCCTACTGTAAGAATTTTACAAACGTCTGACAACACTGAAAAATGTAAATTTCCAATTTCAACCAAACATGCTAGAAATGCTCCAATTGAGCTAATTAGCTTATTGTGAGAATACTACAAACGTCTGACAAAACTGAAAAATGTAAATTTTCAATTTCAACCAAACATGCTAGAAATGCTCCAATTGAGCTAATTAGCTTATTGTGAGAATATTACAAACGTCTAACAAAATTGAAAAATGTAAATTTCCAATTTCAACCAAACATGCTAGAAATGCTCCAATTGAGCTAATTAGCTTATTGTGAGAATATTGCAATTGTCTGACAAAAGTGAAAAATGTAAATTTCCAATTTCAACCAAACATGCTAGAAATGCTCAAATTGCGCAAATAAGCCTACTGTAAGAATTTTACAAACGTCTGACAACACTGAAAAATGTAAATTTCCAATTTCAACCAAACATGCTAGAAATGCTCCAATTGAGCTAATTAGCTTATTGTGAGAATATTGCAATTGTCTGACAAAAGTGAAAAATGTTATTTTCCAATTTCAACCAAACATGCTAGAAATGCTCCAATTGAGCTAATTAGCTTATTGAGAGAATATTGCAATTGTCTGACAAAAGTGAAAAATTTAAATTTCCAATTTCAACCAAACATGCTAGAAATGCTCCAATTGAGCTAATTAGCTTATTGTGAGAATACTACAAACGTCTGACAAAACTGAAAAATGTAAATTTCCAATTTCAACCAAACATCCTAGAAATGCTCAAATTGCGCAAATAAGCCTACTGTAAGAATTTTACAAACGTCTGACAACACTGAAAAATGTAAATTTCCAATTTCAACCAAACATGCTAGAAATGCTCCAATTGAGCTAATTAGCTTATTGTGAGAATACTACAAACGTCTGACAAAACTGAAAAATGTAAATTTTCAATTTCAACCAAACATGCTAGAAATGCTCCAATTGAGCTAATTAGCTTATTGTGAGAATATTACAAACGTCTAACAAAATTGAAAAATGTAAATTTCCAATTTCAACCAAACATGCTAGAAATGCTCCAATTGAGCTAATTAGCTTATTGTGAGAATATTGCAATTGTCTGACAAAAGTGAAAAATGTAAATTTCCAATTTCAACCGAACATGCTAGAAATGCTCAAATTGCGCAAATAAGCCTACTGTAAGAATTTTACAAACGTCTGACAACACTGAAAAATGTAAATTTCCAATTTCAACCAAACATGCTAGAAATGCTCCAATTGAGCTAATTAGCTTATTGTGAGAACATTGCAATTGTCTGACAAAAGTGAAAAATGTTATTTTCCAATTTCAACCAAACATGCTAGAAATGCTCCAATTGAGCTAATTAGCTTATTGTGAGAATATTGCAATTGTCTGACAAAAGTTAAAAATGTAAATTTATAATTTCAACCAAACATGCTAGAAATGCTAAATTGAGCTAATTAGCTTATTGAGAGAATTTTGCAATTGTCTGACAAACGTGAAAAATGTAAATTTCCAATTTCAACCAAACATGCTAGAAATGCTCCAATTGAGCTAAATAGCTCATTGTGAGAATATTGCAATTGTCTGACAAAAGTGAAAAATGTAAATTTCCAATTTCAACCAAACATGCTAGAAATGCTCCAATTGAGCTAATTAGCTTATTGTGAGAATACTACAAACGTCTCACAAAACTGAAAAATGTAAATTTCCAATTTCAACCAAACATGGTAGAAATGCTCCAATTGAGCTAATTAGCTTATTGTGAGAATATTGCAATTGTCTGACAAAAGTGAAAAATGTAAACTTCCAATTTCAACCAAACATGCTAGAAATGCTCCAATTGAGCTAATTAGCTTATTGTGAGAATATTGCAATTGTCTGACAAAAGTGAAAAATGTAAATTTCCAATTTCAACCAAACATGCTAGAAATGCTCCAATTGAGCTAATTAGCTTATTGTGAGAATACTACAAACGTCTGACAAAACTGAAAAATGTAAATTTCCAATTTCAACCAAACATGCTAGAAATGCTCCAATTGAGCTAATTAGCTTATTGTGAGAATATTACAAACGTCTAACAAAATTGAAAAATGTAAATTTCCAATTTCAACCAAACATGCTAGAAATGCTCCAATTGAGCTAATTAGCTTATTGTGAGAATATTGCAATTGTCTGACAAAAGTGAAAAATGTAAATTTCCAATTTCAACCAAACATGCTAGAAATGCTCAAATTGCGCAAATAAGCCTACTGTAAGAATTTTACAAACGTCTGACAACACTGAAAAATGTAAATTTCCAATTTCAACCAAACATGCTAGAAATGCTCCAATTGAGCTAATTAGCTTATTGTGAGAATATTGCAATTGTCTGACAAAAGTGAAAAATGTTATTTTCCAATTTCAACCAAACATGCTAGAAATGCTCCAATTGAGCTAATTAGCTTATTGAAAGAATATTGCAATTGTCTGATAAAAGTGAAAAATGTAATTTTCCAATTTCAACCAAACATGCTAGAAATGCTCCAATTGAGCTAATTAGCTTATTGTGAGAATATTGCAATTGTCTGACAAAAGTTAAAAATGTAAATTTCCAATTTCAACCAAACATGCTTGAAATGCTCTAATTGAGCTAATTAGCTTATTGCGAGAATATTACAAACGTCTGACAAAACTGAAAAATGTTAATTTCCAATTTCAACCAAACATGCTAGAAATGCTCCAATTGAGCTAATTAGCTTATTGTGAGAATATTGCAATTGTCTGACAAAAGTGAAAAATGTAAATTTCCAATTTCAACCAAACATGCTAGAAATGCTCCAATTGAGCTAATTAGCTTATTGTGAGAATATTACAAACGTCTGACAACACTGAAAAGTGTAAATTTATAATTTCAATCAAACATGCTAGAAATGCTCCAATTGAGCTAATTAGCTTATTGAGAGAATATTGCAATTGTCTGACAAACGTTAAAAATGTAAATTTCCAATTTCAACCAAACATGCTAGAAATGCTCCAATTGAGCTAATTAGCTTATTGTGAGAATATTGCAATTGTCTGACAAAAGTGAAAAATGTAAATTTCCAATTTCAACCAAACATGCTAGAAATGCTCCAATTGAGCTAATTAGCTTATTGTGAGAATATTGCAATTGTCTGACAAAAGTGAAAAATGTAAATTTCCAATTTCAACCAAACATGCTAGAAATGCTCCAATTGAGCTAATTAGCTTATTGTGAGAATATTGCAATTGTCTGACAAAAGTGAAAAATGTAAATTTCCAATTTCAACCAAACATGCTAGAAATGCTCCAATTGAGTTAATTAGCTTATTGTGAGAATATTGCAATTGTCTGACAAAAGTGAAAAATGTAAATTTCCAATTTCAACCAAACATGCTAGAAATGCTCCAATTGAGCTAATTAGCTTATTGTGAGAATATTGCAATTGTCTGACAAAAGTGGAAAATGTAAATTTATAATTTCAACCAAACATGCTAGAAATGCTCCAATTGAGCTAATTAGCTTATTGAGAGAATTTTGCAATTGTCTGACAAACGTGAAAAATGTAAATTTCCAATTTCAACCAAACATGCTAGAAATGCTCCAATTGAGCTAAATAGCTTATTGTGAGAATATTGCAATTGTCTGACAAAAGTGAAAAATGTAAATTTCCAATTTCAACCAAACATGCTAGAAATGCTCCAATTGAGCTAATTAGCTTATTGTGAGAATACTACAAACGTCTCTCAAAACTGAAAAATGTAAATTTCCAATTTCAACCAAACATGCTAGAAATGCTCCAATTGAGCTAATTAGCTTATTGTGAGAATATTGCAATTGTCTGACAAAAGTGAAAAATGTAAATTTCCAATTTCAACCAAACATGCTAGAAATGCTCCAATTGAGCTAATTAGCTTATTGTGAGAATATTGCAATTGTCTGACAAAAGTGAAAAATGTTATTTTCCAATTTCAACCAAACATGCTAGAAATGCTCCAATTGAGCTAATTAGCTTATTGAGAGAATATTGCAATTGTCTGACAAAAGTGAAAAATGTAAATTTCCAATTTCAACCAAACATGCTAGAAATGCTCCAATTGAGCTAATTAGCTTATTGTGAGAATACTACAAACGTCTGACAAAACTGAAAAATGTAAATTTCCAATTTCAACCAAACATGCTAGAAATGCTCCAATTGAGCTAATTAGCTTATTGTGAGAATATTACAAACGTCTAACAAAATTGAAAAATGTAAATTTCCAATTTCAACCAAACATGCTAGAAATGCTCCAATTGAGCTAATTAGCTTATTGTGAGAATATTGCAATTGTCTGACAAAAGTGAAAAATGTAAATTTCCAATTTCAACCAAACATGCTAGAAATGCTCAAATTGCGCAAATAAGCCTACTGTAAGAATTTTACAAACGTCTGACAACACTGAAAAATGTAAATTTCCAATTTCAACCAAACATGCTAGAAATGCTCCAATTGAGCTAATTAGCTTATTGTGAGAATATTGCAATTGTCTGACAAAAGTGAAAAATGTAATTTTCCAATTTCAACCAAACATGCTAGAAATGCTCCAATTGAGCTAATTAGCTTATTGTGAGAATATTGCAATTGTCTGACAAAAGTGAAAAATGTAAATTTCCAATTTCAACCAAACATGCTAGAAATGCTCCAATTGAGCTAATTAGCTTATTGTGAGAATACTACAAACGTCTGACAAAACTGAAAAATGTAAATTTTCAATTTCAACCAAACATGCTAGAAATGCTCCAATTGAGCTAATTAGCTTATTGAGAGAATATTGCAATTGTCTGACAAAAGTGAAAAATGTAATTTTCCAATTTCAACCAAACATGCTAGAAATGCTCCAATTGAGCTAATTAGCTTATTGTGAGAATATTGCAATTGTCTGACAAAAGTGAAAAATGTAAATTTCCAATTTCAACCAAACATGCTAGAAATGCTCCAATTGAGCTAATTAGCTTATTGTGAGAATACTACAAACGTCTGACAAAACTGAAAAATGTAAATTTTCAATTTCAACCAAACATGCTAGAAATGCTCCAATTGAGCTAATTAGCTTATTGTGAGAATATTACAAATGTCTAACAAAATTGAAAAATGTAAATTTCCAATTTCAACCAAACATGCTAGAAATGCTCCAATTGAGCTAATTAGCTTATTGTGAGAATATTGCAATTGTCTGACAAAAGTGAAAAATGTAAATTTCCAATTTCAACCAAACATGCTAGAAATGCTCAAATTGCGCAAATAAGCCTACTGTAAGAATTTTACAAACGTCTGACAACACTGAAAAATGTAAATTTCCAATTTCAACCAAACATGCTAGAAATGCTCCAATTGAGCTAATTAGCTTATTGTGAGAACATTGCAATTGTCTGACAAAAGTGAAAAATGTTATTTTCCAATTTCAACCAAACATGCTAGAAATGCTCCAATTGAGCTAATTAGCTTATTGAGAGAATATTGCAATTGTCTGACAAAAGTGAAAAATGTAAATTTCCAATTTCAACCAAACATGCTAGAAATGCTCCAATTGAGCTAATTAGCTTATTGTGAGAATATTGCAATTGTCTGACAAAAGTTAAAAATGTAAATTTATAATTTCAACCAAACATGCTAGAAATGCTCCAATTGAGCTAATTAGCTTATTGAGACAATTTTGCAATTGTCTGACAAACGTGAAAAATGTAAATTTCCAATTTCAACCAAACATGCTAGAAATGCTCCAATTGAGCTAAATAGCTCATTGTGAGAATATTGCAATTGTCTGACAAAAGTGAAAAATGTAAATTTCCAATTTGAACCAAACATGCTAGAAATGCTCCAATTGAGCTAATTAGCTTATTGTGAGAATATTGCAATTGTCTGACAAAACTGAAAAATGTAAATTTCCAATTTCAACCAAACATGCTAGAAATGCTCCAATTGAGCTAATTAGCTTATTGTGAGAATATTGCAATTGTCTGACAAAAGTGAAAAATGTAAACTTCCAATTTCAACCAAACATGCTAGAAATGCTCCAATTGAGCTAATTAGCTTATTGTGAGAATATTGCAATTGTCTGACAAAAGTGAAAAATGTAAATTTCCAATTTCAACCAAACATGCTAGAAATGCTCCAATTGAGCTAATTAGCTTATTGTGAGAATACTACAAACGTCTGACAAAACTGAAAAATGTAAATTTCCAATTTCAACCAAACATGCTAGAAATGCTCCAATTGAGCTAATTAGCTTATTGTGAGAATATTACAAACGTCTAACAAAATTGAAAAATGTAAATTTCCAATTTCAACCAAACATGCTAGAAATGCTCCAATTGAGCTAATTAGCTTATTGTGAGAATATTGCAATTGTCTGACAAACGTGAAAAATGTAAATTTCCAATTTCAACCAAACATGCTAGAAATGCTCCAATTGAGCTAAATAGCTCATTGTGAGAATATTGCAATTGTCTGACAAAAGTGAAAAATGTAAATTTCCAATTTGAACCAAACATGCTAGAAATGCTCCAATTGAGCTAATTAGCTTATTGTGAGAATATTGCAATTGTCTGACAAAACTGAAAAATGTAAATTTCCAATTTCAACCAAACATGCTAGAAATGCTCCAATTGAGCTAATTAGCTTATTGTGAGAATATTGCAATTGTCTGACAAAAGTGAAAAATGTAAACTTCCAATTTCAACCAAACATGCTAGAAATGCTCCAATTGAGCTAATTAGCTTATTGTGAGAATATTGCAATTGTCTGACAAAAGTGAAAAATGTAAATTTCCAATTTCAACCAAACATGCTAGAAATGCTCCAATTGAGCTAATTAGCTTATTGTGAGAATACTACAAACGTCTGACAAAACTGAAAAATGTAAATTTCCAATTTCAACCAAACATGCTAGAAATGCTCCAATTGAGCTAATTAGCTTATTGTGAGAATATTACAAACGTCTAACAAAATTGAAAAATGTAAATTTCCAATTTCAACCAAACATGCTAGAAATGCTCCAATTGAGCTAATTAGCTTATTGTGAGAATATTGCAATTGTCTGACAAAAGTGAAAAATGTAAATTTCCAATTTCAACCAAACATGCTAGAAATGCTCAAATTGCGCAAATAAGCCTACTGTAAGAATTTTACAAACGTCTGACAACACTGAAAAATGTAAATTTCCAATTTCAACCAAACATGCTAGAAATGCTCCAATTGAGCTAATTAGCTTATTGTGAGAATATTGCAATTGTCTGACAAAAGTGAAAAATGTTATTTTCCAATTTCAACCAAACATGCTAGAAATGCTCCAATTGAGCTAATTAGCTTATTGAAAGAATATTGCAATTGTCTGATAAAAGTGAAAAATGTAATTTTCCAATTTCAACCAAACATGCTAGAAATGCTCCAATTGAGCTAATTAGCTTATTGTGAGAATATTGCAATTGTCTGACAAAAGTTAAAAATGTAAATTTCCAATTTCAACCAAACATGCTAGAAATGCTCCAATTGAGCTAATTAGCTTATTGTGAGAATATTACAAACGTCTAACAAAATTGAAAAATGTAAATTTCCAATTTCAACCAAACATGCTAGAAATGCTCCAATTGAGCTAATTAGCTTATTGTGAGAATATTGCAATTGTCTGACAAAAGTGAAAAATGTAAATTTCCAATTTCAACCAAACATGCTAGAAATGCTCAAATTGCGCAAATAAGCCTACTGTAAGAATTTTACAAACGTCTGACAACACTGAAAAATGTAAATTTCCAATTTCAACCAAACATGCTAGAAATGCTCCAATTGAGCTAATTAGCTTATTGTGAGAATATTGCAATTGTCTGACAAAAGTGAAAAATGTTATTTTCCAATTTCAACCAAACATGCTAGAAATGCTCCAATTGAGCTAATTAGCTTATTGAAAGAATATTGCAATTGTCTGATAAAAGTGAAAAATGTAATTTTCCAATTTCAACCAAACATGCTAGAAATGCTCCAATTGAGCTAATTAGCTTATTGTGAGAATATTGCAATTGTCTGACAAAAGTTAAAAATGTAAATTTCCAATTTCAACCAAACATGTTTGAAATGCTCTAATTGAGTTAATTAGCTTATTGCGAGAATATTACAAACGTCTGACAAAACTGAAAAATGTTAATTTCCAATTTCAACCAAACATGCTAGAAATGCTCCAATTGAGCTAATTAGCTTATTGTGAGAATATTGCAATTGTCTGACAAAAGTGAAAAATGTAAATTTCCAATTTCAACCAAACATGCTAGAAATGCTCCAATTGAGCTAATTAGCTTATTGTGAGAATATTACAAACGTCTGACAACACTGAAAAATGTAAATTTATAATTTCAACCAAACATGCTAGAAATGCTCCAATTGAGCTAATTAGCTTATTGAGAGAATATTGCAATTGTCTGACAAACGTGAAAAATGTAAATTTCCAATTTCAACCAAACATGCTAGAAATGCTCCAATTGAGCTAATTAGCTTATTGTGAGAATATTGCAATTGTCTGACAAAAGTGAAAAATGTAAATTTCCAATTTCAACCAAACATGCTAGAAATGCTCCAATTGAGCTAATTAGCTTATTGTGAGAATATTGCAATTGTCTGACAAAAGTGAAAAATGTAAATTTCCAATTTCAACCAAACATGCTAGAAATGCTCCAATTGAGCTAATTAGCTTATTGTGAGAATATTGCAATTGTCTGACAAAAGTGAAAAATGTAAATTTCCAATTTCAACCAAACATGCTAGAAATGCTCCAATTGAGTTAATTAGCTTATTGTGAGAATATTGCAATTGTCTGACAAAAGTGAAAAATGTAAATTTCCAATTTCAACCAAACATGCTAGAAATGCTCCAATTGAGCTAATTAGCTTATTGTGAGAATATTGCAATTGTCTGACAAACGTGAAAAATGTAAATTTCCAATTTCAACCAAACATGCTAGAAATGCTCCAATTGAGCTAATTAGCTTATTGTGAGAATATTACAAACGTCTAACAAAATTGAAAAATGTAAATTTCCAATTTCAACCAAACATGCTAGAAATGCTCCAATTGAGCTAATTAGCTTATTGTGAGAATATTGCAATTGTCTGACAAAAGTGAAAAATGTAAATTTCCAATTTCAACCAAACATGCTAGAAATGCTCCAATTGAGCTAATTAGCTTATTGTGAGAATATTGCAATTGTCTGACAAAAGTGAAAAATGTTATTTTCCAATTTCAACCAAACATGCTAGAAATGCTCCAATTGAGCTAATTAGCTTATTGAGAGAATATTGCAATTGTCTGACAAAAGTGAAAAATTTAAATTTCCAATTTCAACCAAACATGCTAGAAATGCTCCAATTGAGCTAATTAGCTTATTGTGAGAATACTACAAACGTCTGACAAAACTGAAAAATGTAAATTTCCAATTTCAACCAAACATCCTAGAAATGCTCAAATTGCGCAAATAAGCCTACTGTAAGAATTTTACAAACGTCTGACAACACTGAAAAATGTAAATTTCCAATTTCAACCAAACATGCTAGAAATGCTCCAATTGAGCTAATTAGCTTATTGTGAGAATATTGCAATTGTCTGACAAAAGTGAAAAATGTTATTTTCCAATTTCAACCAAACATGCTAGAAATGCTCCAATTGAGCTAATTAGCTTATTGAGAGAATATTGCAATTGTCTGACAAAAGTGAAAAATGTAATTTTCCAATTTCAACCAAACATGCTAGAAATGCTCCAATTGAGCTAATTAGCTTATTGTGAGAATATTGCAATTGTCTGACAAAAGTGAAAAATGTAAATTTCCAATTTCAACCAAACATGCTAGAAATGCTCCAATTGAGCTAATTAGCTTATTGTGAGAATACTACAAACGTCTGACAAAACTGAAAAATGTAAATTTTCAATTTCAACCAAACATGCTAGAAATGCTCCAATTGAGCTAATTAGCTTATTGTGAGAATATTACAAACGTCTAACAAAATTGAAAAATGTAAATTTCCAATTTCAACCAAACATGCTAGAAATGCTCCAATTGAGCTAATTAGCTTATTGTGAGAATATTGCAATTGTCTGACAAAAGTGAAAAATGTAAATTTCCAATTTCAACCAAACATGCTAGAAATGCTCAAATTGCGCAAATAAGCCTACTGTAAGAATTTTACAAACGTCTGACAACACTGAAAAATGTAAATTTCCAATTTCAACCAAACATGCTAGAAATGCTCCAATTGAGCTAATTAGCTTATTGTGAGAACATTGCAATTGTCTGACAAAAGTGAAAAATGTTATTTTCCAATTTCAACCAAACATGCTAGAAATGCTCCAATTGAGCTAATTAGCTTATTGAGAGAATATTGCAATTGTCTGACAAAAGTGAAAAATGTAAATTTCCAATTTCAACCAAACATGCTAGAAATGCTCCAATTGAGCTAATTAGCTTATTGTGAGAATATTGCAATTGTCTGACAAAAGTTAAAAATGTAAATTTATAATTTCAACCAAACATGCTAGAAATGCTCCAATTGAGCTAATTAGCTTATTGAGAGAATTTTGCAATTGTCTGACAAACGTGAAAAATGTAAATTTCCAATTTCAACCAAACATGCTAGAAATGCTCCAATTGAGCTAAATAGCTCATTGTGAGAATATTGCAATTGTCTGACAAAAGTGAAAAATGTAAATTTCCAATTTCAACCAAACATGCTAGAAATGCTCCAATTGAGCTAATTAGCTTACTGTGAGAATATTGCAATTGTCTGACAAAAGTGAAAAATGTAAATTTCCAATTTCAACCAAACATGCTAGAAATTCTCAAATTGCGCAAATAAGCCTACTGTAAGAATTTTACAAACGTCTGACAACACTGAAAAATGTAAATTTCCAATTTCAACCAAACATGCTAGAAATGCTCCAATTGAGCTAATTAGCTTATTGTGAGAATATTGCAATTGTCTGACAAAAGTGAAAAATGTTATTTTCCAATTTCAACCAAACATGCTAGAAATGCTCCAATTGAGCTAATTAGCTTATTGAGAGAATATTGCAATTGTCTGACAAAAGTGAAAAATGTAAATTTCCAATTTCAACCAAACATGCTAGAAATGCTCCAATTGAGCTAATTAGCTTATTGTGAGAATATTACAAACGTCTAACAAAATTGAAAAATGTAAATTTCCAATTTCAACCAAACATGCTAGAAATGCTCCAATTGAGCTAATTAGCTTATTGTGAGAATATTGCAATTGTCTGACAAAAGTGAAAAATGTAAATTTCCAATTTCAACCAAACATGCTAGAAATGCTCAAATTGCGCAAATAAGCCTACTGTAAGAATTTTACAAACGTCTGACAACACTGAAAAATGTAAATTTCCAATTTCAACCAAACATGCTAGAAATGCTCCAATTGAGCTAATTAGCTTATTGTGAGAATATTGCAATTGTCTGACAAAAGTGAAAAATGTTATTTTCCAATTTCAACCAAACATGCTAGAAATGCTCCAATTGAGCTAATTAGCTTATTGAGAGAATATTGCAATTGTCTGACAAAAGTGAAAAATGTAATTTTCCAATTTCAACCAAACATGCTAGAAATGCTCCAATTGAGCTAATTAGCTTATTGTGAGAATATTGCAATTGTCTGACAAAAGTGAAAAATGTAAATTTCCAATTTCAACCAAACATGCTAGAAATGCTCCAATTGAGCTAATTAGCTTATTGTGAGAATATTACAAACGTCTAACAAAATTGAAAAATGTAAATTTCCAATTTCAACCAAACATGCTAGAAATGCTCCAATTGAGCTAATTAGCTTATTGTGAGAATATTGCAATTGTCTGACAAAAGTGAAAAATGTAAATTTCCAATTTCAACCAAACATGCTAGAAATGCTCAAATTGCGCAAATAAGCCTACTGTAAGAATTTTACAAACGTCTGACAACACTGAAAAATGTAAATTTCCAATTTCAACCAAACATGCTAGAAATGCTCCAATTGAGCTAATTAGCTTATTGTGAGAACATTGCAATTGTCTGACAAAAGTGAAAAATGTTATTTTCCAATTTGCCAAACATGCTAGAAATGCTCCAATTGAGCTAATTAGCTTATTGAGAGAATATTGCAATTGTCTGACAAAAGTGAAAAATGTAATTTTCCAATTTCAACCAAACATGCTAGAAATGCTCCAATTGAGCTAATTAGCTTATTGTGAGAATATTGCAATTGTCTGACAAAAGTTAAAAATGTAAATTTCCAATTTCAACCAAACATGCTTGAAATGCTCTAATTGAGCTAATTAGCTTATTGCGAGAATATTACAAACGTCTGACAAAACTGAAAAATGTTAATTTCCAATTTCAACCAAACATGCTAGAAATGCTCCAATTGAGCTAATTAGCTTATTGTGAGAATATTGCAATTGTCTGACAAAAGTGAAAAATGTAAATTTCCGACTTCAACCAAACATGATAGAAATGCTCCAATTGAGCTAATTAGCTTATTGTGAGAATATTACAAACGTCTGACAACACTGAAAAATGTAAATTTATAATTTCAACCAAACGTGCTAGAAATGCTCCAATTGAGCTAATTAGCTTATTGAGAGAATATTGCAATTGTCTGACAAACGTGAAAAATGTAAATTTCCAATTTCAACCAAACATGCTAGAAATGCTCCAATTGAGCTAATTAGCTTATTGTGAGAATATTGCAATTGTCTGACAAAAGTGAAAAATGTAAATTTCCAATTTCAACCAAACATGCTAGAAATGCTCCAATTGAGCTAATTAGCTTATTGTGAGAATATTGCAATTGTCTGACAAAAGTGAAAAATGTAAATTTCCAATTTCAACCAAACATGCTAGAAATGCTCCAATTAAGCTAATTAGCTTATTGTGAGAATACTACAAACGTATGACAAAACTGAAAAATGTAAATTTCCAATTTCAACCAAACATGCTAGAAATGCTCCAATTGAGCTAATTAGCTTATTGTGAGAATATTACAAACGTCTAACAAAATTGAAAAATGTAAATTTCCAATTTCAACCAAACATGCTAGAAATGCTCCAATTGAGCTAATTAGCTTATTGTGAGAATATTGCAATTGTCTGACAAAAGTGAAAAATGTAAATTTCCAATTTCAACCAAACATGCTAGAAATGCTCAAATTGCGCAAATAAGCCTACTGTAAGAATTTTACAAACGTCTGACAACACTGAAAAATGTAAATTTCCAATTTCAACCAAACATGCTAGAAATGCTCCAATTGAGCTAACTAGCTTATTGTGAGAATAT
This sequence comes from Watersipora subatra, assembly GCF_963576615.1. Lineage (NCBI taxonomy): Eukaryota > Metazoa > Bryozoa > Gymnolaemata > Cheilostomatida > Watersiporidae > Watersipora > Watersipora subatra. The sequence continues at coordinate 121,666 of NW_027045384.1, forward strand.
TGCAATTGTCTGACAAAAGTGAAAAATGTTATTTTCCAATTTCAACCAAACATGCTAGAAATGCTCCAATTGAGCTAATAACCTTATTGAGAGAATATTGCAATTGTCTGACAAAAGTGAAAAATGTAATTTTGCAATTTCAACCAAACATGCTAGAAATGCTCCAATTGAGCTAATTAGCTTATTGTGAGAATATTGCAATTGTCTGACAAAAGTGAAAAATGTAAATTTCCAATTTCAACCAAACATGCTTGAAATGCTCTAATTGAGCTAATTAGCTTATTGCGAGAATATTACAAACGTCTGACAAAACTGAAAAATGTTAGTTTCCAATTTCAACCAAACATGCTAGAAATGCTCCAATTGAGCTAATTAGCTTATTGTGAGAATTTTGCAATTGTCTGACAAAAGTGAAAAATGTAAATTTCCAATTTCAACCAAACATGCTAGAAATGCTCCAATTGAGCTAATTAGCTTATTGTGAGAATATTGCAATTGTCTGACAAAAGTGAAAAATGTAAATTTCCAATTTCAACCAAACATGCTAGAAATGCTCCAATTGAGCTAATTAGCTTATTGTGAGAATATTGCAATTGTCTGACAAAAGTGAAAAATGTAAATTTCCAATTTCAACCAAACATGCTAGAAATGCTCCAATTGAGCTAATTAGCTTATTGTGAGAATATTGCAATTGTCTGACAAAAGTGAAAAATGTAAATTTCCAATTTCAACCAAACATGCTAGAAATGCTCCAATTGAGCTAATTAGCTTATTGTGAGAATACTACAAACGTATGACAAAACTGAAAAATGTAAATTTCCAATTTCAACCAAACATGCTAGAAATGCTCCAATTGAGCTAATTAGCTTATTGTGAGAATATTACAAACTTCTAACAAAATTGAAAAATGTAAATTTCCAATTTCAACCAAACATGCTAGAAATGCTCCAATTGAGCTAATTAGCTTATTGTGAGAATATTGCAATTGTCTGACAAAAGTGAAAAATGTAAATTTCCAATTTCAACCAAACATGCTAGAAATGCTCAAATTGCGCAAATAAGCCTACTGTAAGAATTTTACAAACGTCTGACAACACTGAAAAATGTAAATTTCCAATTTCAACCAAACATGCTAGAAATGCTCCAATTGAGCTAATTAGCTTATTGTGAGAATACTACAAACGTATGACAAAACTGAAAAATGTAAATTTCCAATTTCAACCAAACATGCTAGAAATGCTCCAATTGAGCTAATTAGCTTATTGTGAGAATATTACAAACGTCTAACAAAATTGAAAAATGTAAATTTCCAATTTCAAGCAAACGTGCTAGAAATGCTCCAATTGAGCTAATTAGCTTATTGAGAGAATATTGCAATTGTCTGACAAACGTGAAAAATGTAAATTTCCAATTTCAACCAAACATGCTAGAAATGCTCCAATTGAGCTAATTAGCTTATTGTGAGAATATTGCAATTGTCTGACAAAAGTGAAAAATGTAAATTTCCAATTTCAACCAAACATGCTAGAAATGCTCCAATTGAGCTAATTAGCTTATTGTGAGAATATTGCAATTGTCTGACAAAAGTGAAAAATGTAACTTTCCAATTTCAACCAAACATGCTAGAAATGCTCCAATTGAGCTAATTAGCTTATTGTGAGAATATTGCAATTGTCTGACAAAAGTGAAAAATGTAAATTTCCAATTTCAACCAAACATGCTAGAAATGCTCCAATTGAGCTAATTAGCTTATTGAGATAATATTGCAATTGTCTGACAAAAGTGAAAAATGTAATTTTCCAATTTCAACCAAACATGCTTGAAATGCTCTAATTGAGCTAATTAGCTTATTGCGAGAATATTACAAACGTCTGACAAAACTGAAAAATGTAAATTTCCAATTTCAACCAAACATGCTAGAAATGCTCCAATTGAGCTAATTAGCTTATTGTGAGAATATTGCAATTGTCTGACAAAAGTGAAAAATGTAAATTTCCAACTTCAACCAAACATGCTAGAAATGCTCCAATTGAGCTAATTAGCTTATTGTGAGAATATTACAAACGTCTGACAACACTGAAAAATGTAAATTTATAATTTCAACCAAACGTGCTAGAAATGCTCCAATTGAGCTAATTAGCTTATTGAGAGAATATTGCAATTGTCTGACAAACGTGAAAAATGTAAATTTCCAATTTCAACCAAACATGCTAGAAATGCTCCAATTGAGCTAATTAGCTTATTGTGAGAATATTGCAATTGTCTGACAAAAGTGAAAAATGTAAATTTCCAATTTCAACCAAACATGCTAGAAATGCTCCAATTGAGCTAATTAGCTTATTGTGAGAATATTGCAATTGTCTGACAAAAGTGAAAAATGTAAATTTCCAATTTCAACCAAACATGCTAGAAATGCTCCAATTGAGCTAATTAGCTTATTGTGAGAATACTACAAACGTATGACAAAACTGAAAAATGTAAATTTCCAATTTCAACCAAACATGCTAGAAATGCTCCAATTGAGCTAATTAGCTTATTGTGAGAATATTACAAACGTCTAACAAAATTGAAAAATGTAAATTTCCAATTTCAACCAAACATGCTAGAAATGCTCCAATTGAGCTAATTAGCTTATTGTGAGAATATTGCAATTGTCTGACAAAAGTGAAAAATGTAAATTTCCAATTTCAACCAAACATGCTAGAAATGCTCAAATTGCGCAAATAAGCCTACTGTAAGAATTTTACAAACGTCTGACAACACTGAAAAATGTAAATTTCCAATTTCAACCAAACATGCTAGAAATGCTCCAATTGAGCTAATTAGCTTATTGTGAGAATATTGCAATTGTCTGACAAAAGTGAAAAATGTTATTTTCCAATTTCAACCAAACATGCTAGAAATGCTCCAATTGAGCTAATTAGCTTATTGAGAGAATATTGCAATTGTCTGACAAAAGTGAAAAATGTAATTTTGCAATTTCAACCAAACATGCTAGAAATGCTCCAATTGAGCTAATTAGCTTATTGTGAGAATATTGCAATTGTCTGACAAAAGTGAAAAATGTAAATTTCCAATTTCAACCAAACATGCTTGAAATGCTCTAATTGAGCTAATTAGCTTATTGCGAGAATATTACAAACGTCTGACAAAACTGAAAAATGTTAGTTTCCAATTTCAACCAAACATGCTAGAAATGCTCCAATTGAGCTAATTAGCTTATTGTGAGAATTTTGCAATTGTCTGACAAAAGTGAAAAATGTAAATTTCCAATTTCAACCAAACATGCTAGAAATGCTCCAATTGAGCTAATTAGCTTATTGTGAGAATATTACAAACGTCTGACAACATTGAAAAATGTAAATTTATAATTTCAAGCAAACGTGCTAGAAATGCTCCAATTGAGCTAATTAGCTTATTGAGAGAATATTGCAATTGTCTGACAAACGTGAAAAATGTAAATTTCCAATTTCAACCAAACATGCTAGAAATGCTCCAATTGAGCTAATTAGCTTATTGTGAGAATATTGCAATTGTCTGACAAAAGTGAAAAATGTAAATTTCCAATTTCAACCAAACATGCTAGAAATGCTCCAATTGAGCTAATTAGCTTATTGTGAGAATACTACAAACGTCTCACAAAACTGAAAAATGTAAATTTCCAATTTCAACCAAACATGCTAGAAATGCTCCAATTGAGCTAATTAGCTTATTGTGAGAATATTGCAATTGTCCGACAAAAGTGAAAAATGTAAATTTCCAATTTCAACCAAACATGCTAGAAATGCTCCAATTGAGCTAATTAGCTTATTGTGAGAATATTGCAATTGTCTGACAAAAGTGAAAAATGTAAATTTCCAATTTCAACCAAACATGCTAGAAATGCTCCAATTGAGCTAATTAGCTTATTGAGATAATATTGCAATTGTCTGACAAAAGTGAAAAATGTAATTTTCCAATTTCAACTAAACATGCTTGAAATGCTCTAATTGAGCTAATTAGCTTATTGCGAGAATATTACAAACGTCTGACAAAACTGAAAAATGTAAATTTCCAATTTCAACCAAACATGCTAGAAATGCTCCAATTGAGCTAATTAGCTTATTGTGAGAATATTGCAATTGTCTGACAAAAGTGAAAAATGTAAATTTCCAACTTCAACCAAACATGCTAGAAATGCTCCAATTGAGCTAATTAGCTTATTGTGAGAATATTACAAACGTCTGACAACACTGAAAAATGTAAATTTATAATTTCAACCAAACGTGCTAGAAATGCTCCAATTGAGCTAATTAGCTTATTGAGAGAATATTGCAATTGTCTGACAAACGTGAAAAATGTAAATTTCCAATTTCAACCAAACATGCTAGAAATGCTCCAATTGAGCTAATTAGCTTATTGTGAGAATATTGCAATTGTCTGACAAAAGTGAAAAATGTAAATTTCCAATTTCAACCAAACATGCTAGAAATGCTCCAATTGAGCTAATTAGCTTATTGTGAGAATATTGCAATTGTCTGACAAAAGTGAAAAATGTAAATTTCCAATTTCAACCAAACATGCTAGAAATGCTCCAATTGAGCTAATTAGCTTATTGTGAGAATACTACAAACGTATGACAAAACTGAAAAATGTAAATTTCCAATTTCAACCAAACATGCTAGAAATGCTCCAATTGAGCTAATTAGCTTATTGTGAGAATATTGCAATTGTCTGACAAAAGTGAAAAATGTAAATTTCCAATTTCAACCAAACATGCTTGAAATGCTCTAATTGAGCTAATTAGCTTATTGCGAGAATATTACAAACGTCTGACAAAACTGAAAAATGTTAGTTTCCAATTTCAACCAAACATGCTAGAAATGCTCCAATTGAGCTAATTAGCTTATTGTGAGAATTTTGCAATTGTCTGACAAAAGTGAAAAATGTAAATTTCCAATTTCAACCAAACATGCTAGAAATGCTCCAATTGAGCTAATTAGCTTATTGTGAGAATATTGCAATTGTCTGACAAAAGTGAAAAATGTAAATTTCCAATTTCAACCAAACATGCTAGAAATGCTCCAATTAAGCTAATTAGCTTATTGTGAGAATACTACAAACGTATGACAAAACTGAAAAATGTAAATTTCCAATTTCAACCAAACATGCTAGAAATGCTCCCATTGAGCTAATTAGCTTATTGTGAGAATATTACAAACGTCTAACAAAATTGAAAAATGTAAATTTCCAATTTCAACCAAACATGCTAGAAATGCTCCAATTGAGCTAATTAGCTTATTGTGAGAATATTGCAATTGTCTGACAAAAGTGAAAAATGTAAATTTCCAATTTCAACCAAACATGCTAGAAATGCTCAAATTGCGCAAATAAGCCTACTGTAAGAATTTTACAAACGTCTGACAACACTGAAAAATGTAAATTTCCAATTTCAACCAAACATGCTAGAAATGCTCCAATTGAGCTAACTAGCTTATTGTGAGAATATTGCAATTGTCTGACAAAAGTGAAAAATGTTATTTTCCAATTTCAACCAAACATGCTAGAAATGCTCCAATTGAGCTAATAACCTTATTGAGAGAATATTGCAATTGTCTGACAAAAGTGAAAAATGTAATTTTGCAATTTCAACCAAACATGCTAGAAATGCTCCAATTGAGCTAATTAGCTTATTGTGAGAATATTGCAATTGTCTGACAAAAGTGAAAAATGTAAATTTCCAATTTCAACCAAACATGCTTGAAATGCTCTAATTGAGCTAATTAGCTTATTGCGAGAATATTACAAACGTCTGACAAAACTGAAAAATGTTAGTTTCCAATTTCAACCAAACATGCTAGAAATGCTCCAATTGAGCTAATTAGCTTATTGTGAGAATTTTGCAATTGTCTGACAAAAGTGAAAAATGTAAATTTCCAATTTCAACCAAACATGCTAGAAATGCTCCAATTGAGCTAATTAGCTTATTGTGAGAATATTGCAATTGTCTGACAAAAGTGAAAAATGTAAATTTCCAATTTCAACCAAACATGCTAGAAATGCTCCAATTGAGCTAATTAGCTTATTGTGAGAATATTGCAATTGTCTGACAAAAGTGAAAAATGTAAATTTCCAATTTCAACCAAACATGCTAGAAATGCTCCAATTGAGCTAATTAGCTTATTGTGAGAATATTGCAATTGTCTGACAAAAGTGAAAAATGTAAATTTCCAATTTCAACCAAACATGCTAGAAATGCTCCAATTGAGCTAATTAGCTTATTGTGAGAATACTACAAACGTATGACAAAACTGAAAAATGTAAATTTCCAATTTCAACCAAACATGCTAGAAATGCTCCAATTGAGCTAATTAGCTTATTGTGAGAATATTACAAACTTCTAACAAAATTGAAAAATGTAAATTTCCAATTTCAACCAAACATGCTAGAAATGCTCCAATTGAGCTAATTAGCTTATTGTGAGAATATTGCAATTGTCTGACAAAAGTGAAAAATGTAAATTTCCAATTTCAACCAAACATGCTAGAAATGCTCAAATTGCGCAAATAAGCCTACTGTAAGAATTTTACAAACGTCTGACAACACTGAAAAATGTAAATTTCCAATTTCAACCAAACATGCTAGAAATGCTCCAATTGAGCTAATTAGCTTATTGTGAGAATACTACAAACGTATGACAAAACTGAAAAATGTAAATTTCCAATTTCAACCAAACATGCTAGAAATGCTCCAATTGAGCTAATTAGCTTATTGTGAGAATATTACAAACGTCTAACAAAATTGAAAAATGTAAATTTCCAATTTCAAGCAAACGTGCTAGAAATGCTCCAATTGAGCTAATTAGCTTATTGAGAGAATATTGCAATTGTCTGACAAACGTGAAAAATGTAAATTTCCAATTTCAACCAAACATGCTAGAAATGCTCCAATTGAGCTAATTAGCTTATTGTGAGAATATTGCAATTGTCTGACAAAAGTGAAAAATGTAAATTTCCAATTTCAACCAAACATGCTAGAAATGCTCCAATTGAGCTAATTAGCTTATTGTGAGAATATTGCAATTGTCTGACAAAAGTGAAAAATGTAACTTTCCAATTTCAACCAAACATGCTAGAAATGCTCCAATTGAGCTAATTAGCTTATTGTGAGAATATTGCAATTGTCTGACAAAAGTGAAAAATGTAAATTTCCAATTTCAACCAAACATGCTAGAAATGCTCCAATTGAGCTAATTAGCTTATTGAGATAATATTGCAATTGTCTGACAAAAGTGAAAAATGTAATTTTCCAATTTCAACCAAACATGCTTGAAATGCTCTAATTGAGCTAATTAGCTTATTGCGAGAATATTACAAACGTCTGACAAAACTGAAAAATGTAAATTTCCAATTTCAACCAAACATGCTAGAAATGCTCCAATTGAGCTAATTAGCTTATTGTGAGAATATTGCAATTGTCTGACAAAAGTGAAAAATGTAAATTTCCAACTTCAACCAAACATGCTAGAAATGCTCCAATTGAGCTAATTAGCTTATTGTGAGAATATTACAAACGTCTGACAACACTGAAAAATGTAAATTTATAATTTCAACCAAACGTGCTAGAAATGCTCCAATTGAGCTAATTAGCTTATTGAGAGAATATTGCAATTGTCTGACAAACGTGAAAAATGTAAATTTCCAATTTCAACCAAACATGCTAGAAATGCTCCAATTGAGCTAATTAGCTTATTGTGAGAATATTGCAATTGTCTGACAAAAGTGAAAAATGTAAATTTCCAATTTCAACCAAACATGCTAGAAATGCTCCAATTGAGCTAATTAGCTTATTGTGAGAATATTGCAATTGTCTGACAAAAGTGAAAAATGTAAATTTCCAATTTCAACCAAACATGCTAGAAATGCTCCAATTGAGCTAATTAGCTTATTGTGAGAATACTACAAACGTATGACAAAACTGAAAAATGTAAATTTCCAATTTCAACCAAACATGCTAGAAATGCTCCAATTGAGCTAATTAGCTTATTGTGAGAATATTACAAACGTCTAACAAAATTGGAAAATGTAAATTTCCAATTTCAACCAAACATGCTAGAAATGCTCCAATTGAGCTAATTAGCTTATTGTGAGAATATTGCAATTGTCTGACAAAAGTGAAAAATGTAAATTTCCAATTTCAACCAAACATGCTAGAAATGCTCAAATTGCGCAAATAAGCCTACTGTAAGAATTTTACAAACGTCTGACAACACTGAAAAATGTAAATTTCCAATTTCAACCAAACATGCTAGAAATGCTCCAATTGAGCTAATTAGCTTATTGTGAGAATATTGCAATTGTCTGACAAAAGTGAAAAATGTTATTTTCCAATTTCAACCAAACATGCTAGAAATGCTCCAATTGAGCTAATTAGCTTATTGAGAGAATATTGCAATTGTCTGACAAAAGTGAAAAATGTAATTTTGCAATTTCAACCAAACATGCTAGAAATGCTCCAATTGAGCTAATTAGCTTATTGTGAGAATATTGCAATTGTCTGACAAAAGTGAAAAATGTAAATTTCCAATTTCAACCAAACATGCTTGAAATGCTCTAATTGAGCTAATTAGCTTATTGCGAGAATATTACAAACGTCTGACAAAACTGAAAAATGTTAGTTTCCAATTTCAACCAAACATGCTAGAAATGCTCCAATTGAGCTAATTAGCTTATTGTGAGAATTTTGCAATTGTCTGACAAAAGTGAAAAATGTAAATTTCCAATTTCAACCAAACATGCTAGAAATGCTCCAATTGAGCTAATTAGCTTATTGTGAGAATATTACAAACGTCTGACAACATTGAAAAATGTAAATTTATAATTTCAAGCAAACGTGCTAGAAATGCTCCAATTGAGCTAATTAGCTTATTGAGAGAATATTGCAATTGTCTGACAAACGTGAAAAATGTAAATTTCCAATTTCAACCAAACATGCTAGAAATGCTCCAATTGAGCTAATTAGCTTATTGTGAGAATATTGCAATTGTCTGACAAAAGTGAAAAATGTAAATTTCCAATTTCAACCAAACATGCTAGAAATGCTCCAATTGAGCTAATTAGCTTATTGTGAGAATACTACAAACGTCTCACAAAACTGAAAAATGTAAATTTCCAATTTCAACCAAACATGCTAGAAATGCTCCAATTGAGCTAATTAGCTTATTGTGAGAATATTGCAATTGTCCGACAAAAGTGAAAAATGTAAATTTCCAATTTCAACCAAACATGCTAGAAATGCTCCAATTGAGCTAATTAGCTTATTGTGAGAATATTGCAATTGTCTGACAAAAGTGAAAAATGTAAATTTCCAATTTCAACCAAACATGCTAGAAATGCTCCAATTGAGCTAATTAGCTTATTGAGATAATATTGCAATTGTCTGACAAAAGTGAAAAATGTAATTTTCCAATTTCAACTAAACATGCTTGAAATGCTCTAATTGAGCTAATTAGCTTATTGCGAGAATATTACAAACGTCTGACAAAACTGAAAAATGTAAATTTCCAATTTCAACCAAACATGCTAGAAATGCTCCAATTGAGCTAATTAGCTTATTGTGAGAATATTGCAATTGTCTGACAAAAGTGAAAAATGTAAATTTCCAACTTCAACCAAACATGCTAGAAATGCTCCAATTGAGCTAATTAGCTTATTGTGAGAATATTACAAACGTCTGACAACACTGAAAAATGTAAATTTATAATTTCAACCAAACGTGCTAGAAATGCTCCAATTGAGCTAATTAGCTTATTGAGAGAATATTGCAATTGTCTGACAAACGTGAAAAATGTAAATTTCCAATTTCAACCAAACATGCTAGAAATGCTCCAATTGAGCTAATTAGCTTATTGTGAGAATATTGCAATTGTCTGACAAAAGTGAAAAATGTAAATTTCCAATTTCAACCAAACATGCTAGAAATGCTCCAATTGAGCTAATTAGCTTATTGTGAGAATATTGCAATTGTCTGACAAAAGTGAAAAATGTAAATTTCCAATTTCAACCAAACATGCTAGAAATGCTCCAATTGAGCTAATTAGCTTATTGTGAGAATACTACAAACGTATGACAAAACTGAAAAATGTAAATTTCCAATTTCAACCAAACATGCTAGAAATGCTCCAATTGAGCTAATTAGCTTATTGTGAGAATATTGCAATTGTCTGACAAAAGTGAAAAATGTAAATTTCCAATTTCAACCAAACATGCTTGAAATGCTCTAATTGAGCTAATTAGCTTATTGCGAGAATATTACAAACGTCTGACAAAACTGAAAAATGTTAGTTTCCAATTTCAACCAAACATGCTAGAAATGCTCCAATTGAGCTAATTAGCTTATTGTGAGAATTTTGCAATTGTCTGACAAAAGTGAAAAATGTAAATTTCCAATTTCAACCAAACATGCTAGAAATGCTCCAATTGAGCTAATTAGCTTATTGTGAGAATATTACAAACGTCTGACAACATTGAAAAATGTAAATTTATAATTTCAAGCAAACGTGCTAGAAATGCTCCAATTGAGCTAATTAGCTTATTGAGAGAATATTGCAATTGTCTGACAAACGTGAAAAATGTAAATTTCCAATTTCAACCAAACATGCTAGAAATGCTCCAATTGAGCTAATTAGCTTATTGTGAGAATATTGCAATTGTCTGACAAAAGTGAAAAATGTAAATTTCCAATTTCAACCAAACATGCTAGAAATGCTCCAATTGAGCTAATTAGCTTATTGTGAGAATATTGCAATTGTCTGACAAAAGTGAAAAATGTAAATTTCCAATTTCAACCAAACATGCTAGAAATGCTCCAATTGAGCTAATTAGCTTGTTGTGAGAATATTGCAATTGTCTGACAAAAGTGAAAAATGTAAATTTCCAATTTCAACCAAACATGCTAGAAATGCTCCAATTGAGCTAATTAGCTTATTGTGAGAATACTACTAACGTATGACAAAACTGAAAAATGTAAATTTCCAATTTCAACCAAACATGCTAGAAATGCTCCAATTGAGCTAATTAGCTTATTGTGAGAATATTACAAACGTCTAACAAAATTGAAAAATGTAAATTTCCAATTTCAACCAAACATGCTAGAAATGCTCCAATTGAGCTAATTAGCTTATTGTGAGAATATTGCAATTGTCTGACAAAAGTGAAAAATGTAAATTTCCAATTTCAACCAAACATGCTAGAAATGCTCAAATTGCGCAAATAAGCCTACTGTAAGAATTTTACAAACGTCTGACAACACTGAAAAATGTAAATTTCCAATTTCAACCAAACATGCTAGAAATGCTCCAATTGAGCTAATTAGCTTATTGTGAGAATACTACAAACGTATGACAAAACTGAAAAATGTAAATTTCCAATTTCAACCAAACATGCTAGAAATGCTCCAATTGAGCTAATTAGCTTATTGTGAGAATATTACAAACGTCTAACAAAATTGAAAAATGTAAATTTCCAATTTCAAGCAAACGTGCTAGAAATGCTCCAATTGAGCTAATTAGCTTATTGAGAGAATATTGCAATTGTCTGACAAACGTGAAAAATGTAAATTTCCAATTTCAACCAAACATGCTAGAAATGCTCCAATTGAGCTAATTAGCTTATTGTGAGAATATTGCAATTGTCTGTCAAAAGTGAAAAATGTAAATTTCCAATTTCAACCAAACATGCTAGAAATGCTCCAATTGAGCTAATTAGCTTATTGTGAGAATATTGCATATGTCTGACAAAAGTGAAAAATGTAAATTTCCAATTTCAACCAAACATGCTAGAAATGCTCCAATTGAGCTAATTAGCTTATTGTGAGAATATTGCAATTGTCTGACAAAAGTGAAAAATGTAAATTTCCAATTTCAACCAAACATGCTAGAAATGCTCCAATTGAGCTAATTAGCTTATTGAGAGAATATTGCAATTGTCTGACAAAAGTGAAAAATGTAATTTTCCAATTTCAACCAAACATGCTTGAAATGCTCTAATTGAGCTAATTAGCTTATTGCGAGAATATTACAAACGTCTGACAAAACTGAAAAATGTAAATTTCCAATTTCAACCAAACATGCTAGAAATGCTCCGATTGAGCTAATTAGCTTATTGTGAGAATATTGCAATTGTCTGACAAAAGTGAAAAATTTAAATTTCCAATTTCAACCAAACATGCTAGAAATGCTCCAATTGAGCTAATTAGCTTATTGTGAGAATATTACAAACGTCTGACAACACTGAAAAATGTAAATTTATAATTTCAACCCAACATGCTAGAAATGCTCCAATTGAGCTAATTAGCTTATTGTGAGAATATTGCAATTGTCTGACAAAAGTGAAAAATGTAAATTTCCAATTTCAACCAAACATGCTAGAAATGCTCCAATTGAGCTAATTAGCTTATTGTGAGAATACTACAAACGTCTGACAAAACTGAAAAATGTAAATTTCCAATTTCAACCAAACATGCTAGAAATGCTCCAATTGAGCTAATTAGCTCATTGAGAGATTATTGCAATTGTCTTACAAAAGTGAAAAATGTAAATTTCCAATTTCAACCAAACATGCTAGAAATGCTCCAATTGAGCTAATTAGCTTATTGTGAGAATATTGCAATTGTCTGACAAAAGTGAAAAATGTAAATTTCCAATTTCAACCAAACATGCTAGAAATGCTCCAATTGAGCTAATTAGCTTATTGTGAGAATATTACAAACGTCTGACAACACTGAAAAATGTAAATTTATAATTTCAACCAAACATGCTAGAAATGCTCCAATTGAGCTAATTAGCTTATTGTGAGAATATTGCAATTGTCTGACAAAAGTGAAAAATGTAAATTTCCAATTTCAACCAAACATGCTAGAAATGCTCCAATTGAGCTAATTAGCTTATTGTGAGAATATTACAAACGTCTGACAACACTGAAAAATGTAAATTTATAATTTCAACCAAACATGCTAGAAATGCTCCAATTGAGCTAATTAGCTTATTGTGAGAATATTGCAATTGTCTGACAAAAGTGAAAAATGTAAATTTCCAATTTCAACCAAACATGCTAGAAATGCTCCAATTGAGCTAATTAGCTTATTCTGAGAATACTACAAACGTCTGACAAAACTAAAAAATGTAAATTCCCAATTTCAACCAAACATGCTAGAAATGCTCCAATTGAGCTAATTAGCTTATTGTGAGAATATTACAAACGTCTGACAACCCTGAAAAATGTAAATTTCCAATTTCAACCAAACATGCTTGAAATGCTCTAATTGAGCTAATTAGCTTATTGTGAGAATATTACAAACGTCTAACAAAATTGAAAAATGTAAATTTCCAATTTCAAGCAAACGTGCTAGAAATGCTCCAATTGAGCTAATTAGCTTATTGAGAGAATATTGCAATTGTCTGACAAACGTGAAAAATGTAAATTTCCAATTTCAACCAAACATGCTAGAAATGCTCCAATTGAGCTAATTAGCTTATTGTGAGAATATTGCAATTGTCTGACAAAAGTGAAAAATGTAAATTTCCAATTTCAACCAAACATGCTAGAAATGCTCCAATTGAGCTAATTAGCTTATTGTGAGAATATTGCAATTGTCTGACAAAAGTGAAAAATGTAAATTTCCAATTTCAACCAAACATGCTAGAAATGCTCCAATTGAGCTAATTAGCTTATTGTGAGAATATTGCAATTGTCTGACAAAAGTGAAAAATGTAAATTTCCAATTTCAACCAAACATGCTAGAAATGCTCCAATTGAGCTAATTAGCTTATTGAGATAATATTGCAATTGTCTGACAAAAGTGAAAAATGTAATTTTCCAATTTCAACCAAACATGCTTGAAATGCTCTAATTGAGCTAATTAGCTTATTGCGAGAATATTACAAACGTCTGACAAAACTGAAAAATGTAAATTTCCAATTTCAACCAAACATGCTAGAAATGCTCCAATTGAGCTAATTAGCTTATTGTGAGAATATTGCAATTGTCTGACAAAAGTGAAAAATGTAAATTTCCAACTTCAACCAAACATGCTAGAAATGCTCCAATTGAGCTAATTAGCTTATTGTGAGAATATTACAAACGTCTGACAACACTGAAAAATGTAAATTTATAATTTCAACCAAACGTGCTAGAAATGCTCCAATTGAGCTAATTAGCTTATTGAGAGAATATTGCAATTGTCTGACAAACGTGAAAAATGTAAATTTCCAATTTCAACCAAACATGCTAGAAATGCTCCAATTGAGCTAATTAGCTTATTGTGAGAATATTGCAATTGTCTGACAAAAGTGAAAAATGTAAATTTCCAATTTCAACCAAACATGCTAGAAATGCTCCAATTGAGCTAATTAGCTTATTGTGAGAATATTGCAATTGTCTGACAAAAGTGAAAAATGTAAATTTCCAATTTCAACCAAACATGCTAGAAATGCTCCAATTGAGCTAATTAGTTTATTGTGAGAATACTACAAACGTATGACAAAACTGAAAAATGTAAATTTCCAATTTCAACCAAACATGCTAGAAATGCTCCAATTGAGCTAATTAGCTTATTGTGAGAATATTACAAACGTCTAACAAAATTGAAAAATGTAAATTTCCAATTTCAACCAAACATGCTAGAAATGCTCCAATTGAGCTAATTAGCTTATTGTGAGAATATTGCAATTGTCTGACAAAAGTGAAAAATGTAAATTTCCAATTTCAACCAAACATGCTAGAAATGCTCAAATTGCGCAAATAAGCCTACTGTAAGAATTTTACAAACGTCTGACAACACTGAAAAATGTAAATTTCCAATTTCAACCAAACATGCTAGAAATGCTCCAATTGAGCTAATTAGCTTATTGTGAGAATATTGCAATTGTCTGACAAAAGTGAAAAATGTTATTTTCCAATTTCAACCAAACATGCTAGAAATGCTCCAATTGAGCTAATTAGCTTATTGAGAGAATATTGCAATTGTCTGACAAAAGTGAAAAATGTAATTTTGCAATTTCAACCAAACATGCTAGAAATGCTCCAATTGAGCTAATTAGCTTATTGTGAGAATATTGCAATTGTCTGACAAAAGTGAAAAATGTAAATTTCCAATTTCAACCAAACATGCTTGAAATGCTCTAATTGAGCTAATTAGCTTATTGCGAGAATATTACAAACGTCTGACAAAACTGAAAAATGTTAGTTTCCAATTTCAACCAAACATGCTAGAAATGCTCCAATTGAGCTAATTAGCTTATTGTGAGAATTTTGCAATTGTCTGACAAAAGTGAAAAATGTAAATTTCCAATTTCAACCAAACATGCTAGAAATGCTCCAATTGAGCTAATTAGCTTATTGTGAGAATATTACAAACGTCTGACAACATTGAAAAATGTAAATTTATAATTTCAAGCAAACGTGCTAGAAATGCTCCAATTGAGCTAATTAGCTTATTGAGAGAATATTGCAATTGTCTGACAAACGTGAAAAATGTAAATTTCCAATTTCAACCAAACATGCTAGAAATGCTCCAATTGAGCTAATTAGCTTATTGTGAGAATATTGCAATTGTCTGACAAAAGTGAAAAATGTAAATTTCCAATTTCAACCAAACATGCTAGAAATGCTCCAATTGAGCTAATTAGCTTATTGTGAGAATATTGCAATTGTCTGACAAAAGTGAAAAATGTAAATTTCCAATTTCAACCAAACATGCTAGAAATGCTCCAATTGAGCTAATTAGCTTGTTGTGAGAATATTGCAATTGTCTGACAAAAGTGAAAAATGTAAATTTCCAATTTCAACCAAACATGCTAGAAATGCTCCAATTGAGCTAATTAGCTTATTGTGAGAATACTACTAACGTATGACAAAACTGAAAAATGTAAATTTCCAATTTCAACCAAACATGCTAGAAATGCTCCAATTGAGCTAATTAGCTTATTGTGAGAATATTACAAACGTCTAACAAAATTGAAAAATGTAAATTTCCAATTTCAACCAAACATGCTAGAAATGCTCCAATTGAGCTAATTAGCTTATTGTGAGAATATTGCAATTGTCTGACAAAAGTGAAAAATGTAAATTTCCAATTTCAACCAAACATGCTAGAAATGCTCAAATTGCGCAAATAAGCCTACTGTAAGAATTTTACAAACGTCTGACAACACTGAAAAATGTAAATTTCCAATTTCAACCAAACATGCTAGAAATGCTCCAATTGAGCTAATTAGCTTATTGTGAGAATACTACAAACGTATGACAAAACTGAAAAATGTAAATTTCCAATTTCAACCAAACATGCTAGAAATGCTCCAATTGAGCTAATTAGCTTATTGTGAGAATATTACAAACGTCTAACAAAATTGAAAAATGTAAATTTCCAATTTCAAGCAAACGTGCTAGAAATGCTCCAATTGAGCTAATTAGCTTATTGAGAGAATATTGCAATTGTCTGACAAACGTGAAAAATGTAAATTTCCAATTTCAACCAAACATGCTAGAAATGCTCCAATTGAGCTAATTAGCTTATTGTGAGAATATTGCAATTGTCTGTCAAAAGTGAAAAATGTAAATTTCCAATTTCAACCAAACATGCTAGAAATGCTCCAATTGAGCTAATTAGCTTATTGTGAGAATATTGCATATGTCTGACAAAAGTGAAAAATGTAAATTTCCAATTTCAACCAAACATGCTAGAAATGCTCCAATTGAGCTAATTAGCTTATTGTGAGAATATTGCAATTGTCTGACAAAAGTGAAAAATGTAAATTTCCAATTTCAACCAAACATGCTAGAAATGCTCCAATTGAGCTAATTAGCTTATTGAGATAATATTGCAATTGTCTGACAAAAGTGAAAAATGTAATTTTCCAATTTCAACCAAACATGCTTGAAATGCTCTAATTGAGCTAATTAGCTTATTGCGAGAATATTACAAACGTCTGACAAAACTGAAAAATGTAAATTTCCAATTTCAACCAAACATGCTAGAAATGCTCCGATTGAGCTAATTAGCTTATTGTGAGAATATTGCAATTGTCTGACAAAAGTGAAAAATTTAAATTTCCAATTTCAACCAAACATGCTAGAAATGCTCCAATTGAGCTAATTAGCTTATTGTGAGAATATTACAAACGTCTGACAACACTGAAAAATGTAAATTTATAATTTCAACCAAACATGCTAGAAATGCTCCAATTGAGCTAATTAGCTTATTGTGAGAATATTGCAATTGTCTGACAAAAGTGAAAAATGTAAATTTCCAATTTCAACCAAACATGCTAGAAATGCTCCAATTGAGCTAATTAGCTCATTGAGAGATTATTGCAATTGTCTTACAAAAGTGAAAAATGTAAATTTCCAATTTCAACCAAACATGCTAGAAATGCTCCAATTGAGCTAATTAGCTTATTGTGAGAATATTGCAATTGTCTGACAAAAGTGAAAAATGTAAATTTCCAATTTCAACCAAACATGCTAGAAATGCTCCAATTGAGCTAATTAGCTTATTGTGAGAATATTACAAACGTCTGACAACACTGAAAAATGTAAATTTATAATTTCAACCAAACATGCTAGAAATGCTCCAATTGAGCTAATTAGCTTATTGTGAGAATATTGCAATTGTCTGACAAAAGTGAAAAATGTAAATTTCCAATTTCAACCAAACATGCTAGAAATGCTCCAATTGAGCTAATTAGCTTATTGTGAGAATATTACAAACGTCTGACAACACTGAAAAATGTAAATTTATAATTTCAACCAAACATGCTAGAAATGCTCCAATTGAGCTAATTAGCTTATTGTGAGAATATTGCAATTGTCTGACAAAAGTGAAAAATGTAAATTTCCAATTTCAACCAAACATGCTAGAAATGCTCCAATTGAGCTAATTAGCTTATTCTGAGAATACTACAAACGTCTGACAAAACTAAAAAATGTAAATTCCCAATTTCAACCAAACATGCTAGAAATGCTCCAATTGAGCTAATTAGCTTATTGTGAGAATATTACAAACGTCTGACAACCCTGAAGAATGTAAATTTCCAATTTCAACCAAACATGCTTGAAATGCTCTAATTGAGCTAATTAGCTTATTGCGAGAATAATACAAACGTCTGACAAAACTGAAAAATGTAAATTTCCAATTTCAACCAAACATGCTAGAAATGCTCCGATTGAGCTAATTAGCTTATTGTGAGAATATTACAAACGTCTGACAACACTGAAAAATGTAAATTTATAATTTCAACCAAACATTCTAGAAATGCTCCAATTGAGCTAATTAGCTTATTGTGAGAATATTGCAATTGTCTGACAAAAGTGAAAAATGTAAATTTCCAATTTCAACCAAACATGCTAGAAATGCTCCAATTGAGCTAATTAGCTTATTGTGAGAATACTACAAACGTCTCACAAAAGTGAAAAATGTAAATTTCCAATTTCAACCAAACATGCTAGAAATGCTCCAATTGAGCTAATTAGCTTATTGTGAGAATATTGCAATTGTCTGACAAAAGTGAAAAATGTAAATTTCCAATTTCAACCAAACATGCTAGAAATGCTCCAATTGAGCTAATTAGCTTATTGTGAGAATACTACAAACATATGACAAAACTGAAAAATGTAAATTTCCAATTTCAACCAAACATGCTAGAAATGCTCCAATTGAGCTAATTAGCTTATTGTGAGAATATTACAAACGTCTAACAAAATTGAAAAATGTAAATTTCCAATTTCAAGCAAACGTGCTAGAAATGCTCCAATTGAGCTAATTAGCTTATTGAGAGAATATTGCAATTGTCTGACAAACGTGAAAAATGTAAATTTCCAATTTCAACCAAACATGCTAGAAATGCTCCAATTGAGCTAATTAGCTTATTGTGAGAATATTACAAACGTCTGACAACACTGAAAAATGTAAATTTATAATTTCAACCAAACATGCTAGAAATGCTCCAATTGAGCTAATTAGCTTATTGTGAGAATATTGCAATTGTCTGACAAAAGTGAAAAATGTAAATTTCCAATTTCAACCAAACATGCTAGAAATGCTCCAATTGAGCTAATTAGCTTATTCTGAGAATACTACAAACGTCTGACAAAACTAAAAAATGTAAATTCCCAATTTCAACCAAACATGCTAGAAATGCTCCAATTGAGCTAATTAGCTTATTGTGAGAATATTACAAACGTCTGACAACCCTGAAGAATGTAAATTTCCAATTTCAACCAAACATGCTTGAAATGCTCTAATTGAGCTAATTAGCTTATTGCGAGAATAATACAAACGTCTGACAAAACTGAAAAATGTAAATTTCCAATTTCAACCAAACATGCTAGAAATGCTCCGATTGAGCTAATTAGCTTATTGTGAGAATATTACAAACGTCTGACAACACTGAAAAATGTAAATTTATAATTTCAACCAAACATTCTAGAAATGCTCCAATTGAGCTAATTAGCTTATTGTGAGAATATTGCAATTGTCTGACAAAAGTGAAAAATGTAAATTTCCAATTTCAACCAAACATGCTAGAAATGCCCCAATTGAGCTAATTAGCTTATTGTGAGAATACTACAAACGTCTCACAAAAGTGAAAAATGTAAATTTCCAATTTCAACCAAACATGCTAGAAATGCTCCAATTGAGCTAATTAGCTTATTGTGAGAATATTGCAATTGTCTGACAAAAGTGAAAAATGTAAATTTCCAATTTCAACCAAACATGCTAGAAATGCTCCAATTGAGCTAATTAGCTTATTGTGAGAATACTACAAACATATGACAAAACTGAAAAATGTAAATTTCCAATTTCAACCAAACATGCTAGAAATACTCCAGTTGAGCTAATTAACTTATTGTGAGAATATTACAAACGTCTAACAAAATTGAAAAATGTAAATTTCCAATTTCAACCAAACATGCTAGAAATGCTCCAATTGAGCTAATTAGCTTATTGTGAGAATATTGCAATTGTCTGACAAAAGTGAAAAATGTAAATTTCCAATTTCAACCAAACATGCTAGAAATGCTCAAATTGCGCAAATAAGCCTACTGTAAGAATTTTACAAACGTCTGACAACACTGAAAAATGTAAATTTCCAATTTCAACCAAACATGCTAGAGATGCTCCAATTGAGCTAATTAGCTTATTGTGAGAATATTGCAATTGTCTGAAAAAAGTGAAAAATGTATTTTTCCAATTTCAACCAAACATGCTAGAAATGCTCCAATTGAGCTAATTAGCTTATTGAGAGAATATTGCAATTTTCTGACAAAAGTGAAAAATGTAATTTTCCAATTTCAACCAAACATGCTAGAAATGCTCCAATTGAGCTAATTAGCTTATTGTGAGAATATTGCAATTGTCTGACAAAAGTGAAAAATGTAAATTTCCAATTTCAACCAAACATGCTAGAAATGCTCCAATTGAGCTAATTAGCTTATTCTGAGAATACTACAAACGTCTGACAAAACTGAAAAATGTAAATTCCCAATTTCAACCAAACATGCTAGAAATGCTCCAATTATGCTAATTAGCTTATTGTGAGAATATTACAAACGTCTGACAACCCTGAAAAATGTAAACTTCCAATTTCAACCAAACATGCTAGAAATGCTCCAATTGAGCTAATTAGCTTATTGAGAGAATATTGCAATTGTCTGACAAAAGTGAAAAATGTAATTTTCCAATTTCAACCAAACATGCTTGAAATGCTCTAATTGAGCTAATTAGCTTATTGCGAGAATATTACAAACGTCTGACAAAACTGAAAAATGTAAATTTCCAATTTCAACCAAACATGCTAGAAATGCTCCAATTGAGCTAATTAGCTTATTGTGAGAATATTGCAATTGTCTGACAAAAGTGAAAAATGTAAATTTCCAATTTCAACCAAACATGCTAGAAATGCTCCAATTGAGCTAATTAGCTTATTGTGAGAATATTACAAACGTCTGACAACACTGAAAAATGTAAATTTATAATTTCAACCAAACATGCTAGAAATGCTCCAATTGAGCAAATTAGCTTATTGAGAGAATATTGCAATTGTCTGACAAAAGTGAAAAATGTAAATTTCCAATTTCAACCAAACATGCTAGAAATGCTCCAATTGAGCTAATTAGCTTATTGTGAGAATATTGCAATTGTCTGACAAAAGTGAAAAATGTAAATTTCCAATTTCAACCAAACATGCTAGAAATGCTCCAATTGAGCTAATTAGCTTATTGCGCGAATACTACAAACGTCTCACAAAACTGAAAAATGTAAATTTCCAATTTCAACCAAACATGCTAGAAATGCTCCAATTGAGCTAATTAGCTTATTGTGAGAATATTGCAATTGTCTGACAAAAGTGAAAAATGTAAATTTCCAATTTCAACCAAACATGCTAGAAATGCTCCAATTGAGCTAATTAGCTTATTGTGAGAATATTGCAATTGTCTGACAAAAGTGAAAAATGTATATTTCCAATTTCAACCAAACATGCTAGAAATGCTCCAATTGAGCTAATTAGCTTATTGTGAGAATACTACAAACGTCTGACAAAACTGAAAAATGTAAATTTCCAATTTCAACCAAACATGCTAGAAATGCTCCAATTGAGCTAATTAGCTTATTGTGAGAATATTACAAACGTCTAACAACATTGAAAAATGTAAATTTCCAATTTCAACCAAACATGCTAGAAATGCTCCAATTGAGCTAATTAGCTTATTGTGAGAATATTGCAATTGTCTGACAAAAGTGAAAAATGTAAATTTCCAATTTCAACCAAACGTGCTAGAAATGCTCAAATTGCGCAAATAAGCCTACTGTCAGAATGTTACAAACGTCTGACAACACTGAAAAATGTAAATTTCCAATTTCAACCAAACATGCTAGAAATGCTCCAATTGAGCTAATTAGCTTATTGTGAGAATATTGCAATTGTCTGACAAAAGTGAAAAATGTAATTTTCCAATTTCAACCAAACATGCTAGAAATGCTCCAATTGAGCTAATTAGCTTATTGAGAGAATATTGCAATTGTCTGACAAAAGTGAAAAATGTAATTTTCCAATTTCAACCAAACATGCTAGAAATGCTCCAATTGAGCTAATTAGCTTATTGTGAGAATACTACAAACGCCTGACAAAAGTGAAAAATGTAAATTCCCAATTTCAACCAAACATGCTAGAAATGCTCCAATTGAGCTAATTAGCTTATTGTGAGAATATTACAAACGTCTAACAACCCTGAAAAATGTAAACTTCCAATTTCAACCAAACATGCTAGAAATGCTCCAATTGAGCTAATTAGCTTATTGTGAGAACATTGCAATTGTCTGACAATACTGAAAAATGTAAATTTCCAATTTCAACCAAACATGCTAGGAATGCTCCAATTGAGCTAATTAGCTTATTGTGAGAATATTACAAACATCTGACAACACTGAAAAATGTAAATTTATAATTTCAACCAAACATGCTAGAAATGCTCCAATTGAGCTAATTAGCTTATTGAGAGAATATTGCAATTGTCTGACAAAAGTGAAAAATGTAAATTTCCAATTTCAACCAAACATGCTAGAAATGCTCCAATTGAGCTAATTAGCTTATTGTGAGAATATTGCAATTGTCTGACAAAAGTGAAAAATGTAAATTTCCAATTTCAACCAAACATACTAGAAATGCTCCAATTGAGCTAATTATTTTATTGAGAGAATATTGCAATTGTCTGACAAAAGTGAAAAATGTAAATTTCCAATTTCAACCAAACATGCTAAAAATGCTCCAATTGAGCTAATTAGCTTATTGTGAGAATATTGCAATTGTCTGACAAAAGTGAAAAATGTAAATTTCCAATTTCAACCAAACATGCTAGAAATGCTCCAATTGAGCTAATTAGCTTATTGTGAGAATACTACAAACGTCTGACAAAACTGAAAAATGTAAATTTCCAATTTCAACCAAACATGCTAGAAATGCTCCAATTGAGCTAATTAGCTTATTGAGAGAATATTGCAATTGTCTGACAAAAAAGAAAAATGTAAATTTCCAATTTCAACCAAACATGCTAGAAATGCTCCAATTGAGCTAATTAGCTTATTGTGAGAATATTACAAACATCTAACAAAATTGAAAAATGTAAATTTCCAATTTCAACCAAACATGCTACAAATGCTCTAATTGAGCTAATTAGCTTATTGTGAGAATATTGCAATTGTCTGACAAAAGTGAAAAATGTAAATTTCCAATTTCAACCAAACATGCTTGAAATGCTCTAATTGAGCTAATTAGCTTATTGCAAGAATATTACAAACGTCTGACAAAAGTGAAAAATGTAAATTTCGAATTTCAACCAAACATGCTAGAAATGCTCCAATTGAGTTAATTAGCTTATTGTGAGAATACTACAAACGTCTCACAAAACTGAAAAATGTAAATTTCCAATTTCAACCAAACATGCTAGAAATGCTCCAATTGAGCTAATTAGCTTATTGTGAGAATATTGCAATTGTCTGACAAAAGTGAAAAATGTAAATTTCCAATTTCAACCAAACATGCTAGAAATGCTCCAATTGAGCTAATTAGCTTATTGTGAGAATACTACAAACGTCTGACAAAACTGAAAAATGTAAATTTCCAATTTCAACCAAACATGCTAGAAATGCTCCAATTGAGCTAATTAGCTTATTGAGAGAATATTGCAATTGTCTGACAAAAAAGAAAAATGTAAATTTCCAATTTCAACCAAACATGCTAGAAATGCTCCAATTGAGCTAATTAGCTTATTGTGAGAATATTACAAACATCTAACAAAATTGAAAAATGTAAATTTCCAATTTCAACCAGACATGCTACAAATGCTCTAATTGAGCTAATTAGCTTATTGTGAGAATATTGCAATTGTCTGACAAAAGTGAAAAATGTAAATTTCCAATTTCAACCAAACATGCTTGAAATGCTCTAATTGAGCTAATTAGCTTATTGCAAGAATATTACAAACGTCTGACAAAACTGAAAAATGTAAATTTCCAATTTCAACCAAACATGCTTGAAATGCTCTAATTGAGCTAATTAGCTTATTGCGAGAATATTACAAACGTCTGACAAAACTGAAAAATGTAAATTTCCAATTTCAACCAAACATGCTAGAAATGCTCCAATTGAGCTAATTAGCTTATTGTGAGAATATTGCAATTGTCTGACAAAAGTGAAAAATGTAAATTTCCAATTTCAACCAAACATGCTAGAAATGCTCCAATTGAGCTAATTAGCTTATTGTGAGAATATTACAAACGTCTGACAACACTGAAAAATGTAAATTTATAATTTCAACCAAACATGCTAGAAATGCTCCAATTGAGCTAATTAGCTTATTGAGAGAATATTGCAATTGTCTGACAAAAGTGAAAAATGTAAATTTCCAATTTCAACCAAACATGCTAGAAATGCTCCAATTGAGCTAATTAGCTTATTGTGAGAATATTGCAATTGTCTGACAAAAGTGAAAAATGTAAATTTCCAATTTCAACCAAACATGCTAGAAATGCTCCAATTGAGCTAATTAGCTTATTGTGAGAATATTACAAACGTCTGACAACACTGAAAAATGTAAATTTATAATTTCAACCAAACATGCTAGAAATGCTCCAATTGAGCTAATTAGCTTATTGAGAGAATATTGCAATTGTCTGACAAAAGTGAAAAATGTAAATTTCCAATTTCAACCAAACATGCTAGAAATGCTCCAATTGAGCTAATTAGCTTATTGTGAGAATATTGCAATTGTCTGACAAAAGTGAAAAATGTAAATTTCCAATTTCAACCAAACATGCTAGAAATGCTCCAATTGAGCTAATTAGCTTATTGTGCGAATACTACAAACGTCTCACAAAACTGAAAAATGTAAATTTCCAATTTCAACCAAACATGCTAGAAATGCTCCAATTGAGCTAATTAGCTTATTGTGAGAATATTGCAATTGTCTGACAAAAGTGAAAAATGTAAATTTCCAATTTCAACCAAACATGCTAGAAATGCTCCAATTGAGCTAATTAGCTTATTGTGAGAATATTGCAATTGTCTGACAAAAGTGAAAAATGTATATTTCCAATTTCAACCAAACATGCTAGAAATGCTCCAATTGAGCTAATTAGCTTATTCTGAGAATACTACAAACGTCTGACAAAACTAAAAAATGTAAATTCCCAATTTCAACCAAACATGCTAGAAATGCTCCAATTGAGCTAATTAGCTTATTGTGAGAATATTACAAACGTCTGACAACCCTGAAGAATGTAAATTTCCAATTTCAACCAAACATGCTTGAAATGCTCTAATTGAGCTAATTAGCTTATTGCGAGAATAATACAAACGTCTGACAAAACTGAAAAATGTAAATTTCCAATTTCAACCAAACATGCTAGAAATGCTCCGATTGAGCTAATTAGCTTATTGTGAGAATATTACAAACGTCTGACAACACTGAAAAATGTAAATTTATAATTTCAACCAAACATTCTAGAAATGCTCCAATTGAGCTAATTAGCTTATTGTGAGAATATTGCAATTGTCTGACAAAAGTGAAAAATGTAAATTTCCAATTTCAACCAAACATGCTAGAAATGCTCCAATTGAGCTAATTAGCTTATTGTGAGAATACTACAAACGTCTCACAAAAGTGAAAAATGTAAATTTCCAATTTCAACCAAACATGCTAGAAATGCTCCAATTGAGCTAATTAGCTTATTGTGAGAATATTGCAATTGTCTGACAAAAGTGAAAAATGTAAATTTCCAATTTCAACCAAACATGCTAGAAATGCTCCAATTGAGCTAATTAGCTTATTGTGAGAATACTACAAACATATGACAAAACTGAAAAATGTAAATTTCCAATTTCAACCAAACATGCTAGAAATACTCCAGTTGAGCTAATTAACTTATTGTGAGAATATTACAAACGTCTAACAAAATTGAAAAATGTAAATTTCCAATTTCAACCAAACATGCTAGAAATGCTCCAATTGAGCTAATTAGCTTATTGTGAGAATATTGCAATTGTCTGACAAAAGTGAAAAATGTAAATTTCCAATTTCAACCAAACATGCTAGAAATGCTCAAATTGCGCAAATAAGCCTACTGTAAGAATTTTACAAACGTCTGACAACACTGAAAAATGTAAATTTCCAATTTCAACCAAACATGCTAGAGATGCTCCAATTGAGCTAATTAGCTTATTGTGAGAATATTGCAATTGTCTGAAAAAAGTGAAAAATGTATTTTTCCAATTTCAACCAAACATGCTAGAAATGCTCCAATTGAGCTAATTAGCTTATTGAGAGAATATTGCAATTTTCTGACAAAAGTGAAAAATGTAATTTTCCAATTTCAACCAAACATGCTAGAAATGCTCCAATTGAGCTAATTAGCTTATTGTGAGAATATTGCAATTGTCTGACAAAAGTGAAAAATGTAAATTTCCAATTTCAACCAAACATGCTAGAAATGCTCCAATTGAGCTAATTAGCTTATTCTGAGAATACTACAAACGTCTGACAAAACTGAAAAATGTAAATTCCCAATTTCAACCAAACATGCTAGAAATGCTCCAATTATGCTAATTAGCTTATTGTGAGAATATTACAAACGTCTGACAACCCTGAAAAATGTAAACTTCCAATTTCAACCAAACATGCTAGAAATGCTCCAATTGAGCTAATTAGCTTATTGAGAGAATATTGCAATTGTCTGACAAAAGTGAAAAATGTAATTTTCCAATTTCAACCAAACATGCTTGAAATGCTCTAATTGAGCTAATTAGCTTATTGCGAGAATATTACAAACGTCTGACAAAACTGAAAAATGTAAATTTCCAATTTCAACCAAACATGCTAGAAATGCTCCAATTGAGCTAATTAGCTTATTGTGAGAATATTGCAATTGTCTGACAAAAGTGAAAAATGTAAATTTCCAATTTCAACCAAACATGCTAGAAATGCTCCAATTGAGCTAATTAGCTTATTGTGAGAATATTACAAACGTCTGACAACACTGAAAAATGTAAATTTATAATTTCAACCAAACATGCTAGAAATGCTCCAATTGAGCTAATTAGCTTATTGAGAGAATATTGCAATTGTCTGACAAAAGTGAAAAATGTAAATTTCCAATTTCAACCAAACATGCTAGAAATGCTCCAATTGAGCTAATTAGCTTATTGTGAGAATATTGCAATTGTCTGACAAAAGTGAAAAATGTAAATTTCCAATTTCAACCAAACATGCTAGAAATGCTCCAATTGAGCTAATTAGCTTATTGTGCGAATACTACAAACGTCTCACAAAACTGAAAAATGTAAATTTCCAATTTCAACCAAACATGCTAGAAATGCTCCAATTGAGCTAATTAGCTTATTGTGAGAATATTGCAATTGTCTGACAAAAGTGAAAAATGTAAATTTCCAATTTCAACCAAACATGCTAGAAATGCTCCAATTGAGCTAATTAGCTTATTGTGAGAATATTGCAATTGTCTGACAAAAGTGAAAAATGTATATTTCCAATTTCAACCAAACATGCTAGAAATGCTCCAATTGAGCTAATTAGCTTATTGTGAGAATACTACAAACGTCTGACAAAACTGAAAAATGTAAATTTCCAATTTCAACCAAACATGCTAGAAATGCTCCAATTGAGCTAATTAGCTTATTGTGAGAATATTACAAACGTCTAACAACATTGAAAAATGTAAATTTCCAATTTCAACCAAACATGCTAGAAATGCTCCAATTGAGCTAATTAGCTTATTGTGAGAATATTGCAATTGTCTGACAAAAGTGAAAAATGTAAATTTCCAATTTCAACCAAACGTGCTAGAAATGCTCAAATTGCGCAAATAAGCCTACTGTCAGAATGTTACAAACGTCTGACAACACTGAAAAATGTAAATTTCCAATTTCAACCAAACATGCTAGAAATGCTCCAATTGAGCTAATTAGCTTATTGTGAGAATATTGCAATTGTCTGACAAAAGTGAAAAATGTAATTTTCCAATTTCAACCAAACATGCTAGAAATGCTCCAATTGAGCTAATTAGCTTATTGAGAGAATATTGCAATTGTCTGACAAAAGTGAAAAATGTAATTTTCCAATTTCAACCAAACATGCTAGAAATGCTCCAATTGAGCTAATTAGCTTATTGTGAGAATACTACAAACGCCTGACAAAAGTGAAAAATGTAAATTCCCAATTTCAACCAAACATGCTAGAAATGCTCCAATTGAGCTAATTAGCTTATTGTGAGAATATTACAAACGTCTAACAACCCTGAAAAATGTAAACTTCCAATTTCAACCAAACATGCTAGAAATGCTCCAATTGAGCTAATTAGCTTATTGTGAGAACATTGCAATTGTCTGACAATACTGAAAAATGTAAATTTCCAATTTCAACCAAACATGCTAGGAATGCTCCAATTGAGCTAATTAGCTTATTGTGAGAATATTACAAACATCTGACAACACTGAAAAATGTAAATTTATAATTTCAACCAAACATGCTAGAAATGCTCCAATTGAGCTAATTAGCTTATTGAGAGAATATTGCAATTGTCTGACAAAAGTGAAAAATGTAAATTTCCAATTTCAACCAAACATGCTAGAAATGCTCCAATTGAGCTAATTAGCTTATTGTGAGAATATTGCAATTGTCTGACAAAAGTGAAAAATGTAAATTTCCAATTTCAACCAAACATACTAGAAATGCTCCAATTGAGCTAATTATTTTATTGAGAGAATATTGCAATTGTCTGACAAAAGTGAAAAATGTAAATTTCCAATTTCAACCAAACATGCTAAAAATGCTCCAATTGAGCTAATTAGCTTATTGTGAGAATATTGCAATTGTCTGACAAAAGTGAAAAATGTAAATTTCCAATTTCAACCAAACATGCTAGAAATGCTCCAATTGAGCTAATTAGCTTATTGTGAGAATACTACAAACGTCTGACAAAACTGAAAAATGTAAATTTCCAATTTCAACCAAACATGCTAGAAATGCTCCAATTGAGCTAATTAGCTTATTGAGAGAATATTGCAATTGTCTGACAAAAAAGAAAAATGTAAATTTCCAATTTCAACCAAACATGCTAGAAATGCTCCAATTGAGCTAATTAGCTTATTGTGAGAATATTACAAACATCTAACAAAATTGAAAAATGTAAATTTCCAATTTCAACCAAACATGCTACAAATGCTCTAATTGAGCTAATTAGCTTATTGTGAGAATATTGCAATTGTCTGACAAAAGTGAAAAATGTAAATTTCCAATTTCAACCAAACATGCTTGAAATGCTCTAATTGAGCTAATTAGCTTATTGCAAGAATATTACAAACGTCTGACAAAAGTGAAAAATGTAAATTTCGAATTTCAACCAAACATGCTAGAAATGCTCCAATTGAGTTAATTAGCTTATTGTGAGAATACTACAAACGTCTCACAAAACTGAAAAATGTAAATTTCCAATTTCAACCAAACATGCTAGAAATGCTCCAATTGAGCTAATTAGCTTATTGTGAGAATATTGCAATTGTCTGACAAAAGTGAAAAATGTAAATTTCCAATTTCAACCAAACATGCTAGAAATGCTCCAATTGAGCTAATTAGCTTATTGTGAGAATACTACAAACGTCTGACAAAACTGAAAAATGTAAATTTCCAATTTCAACCAAACATGCTAGAAATGCTCCAATTGAGCTAATTAGCTTATTGAGAGAATATTGCAATTGTCTGACAAAAAAGAAAAATGTAAATTTCCAATTTCAACCAAACATGCTAGAAATGCTCCAATTGAGCTAATTAGCTTATTGTGAGAATATTACAAACATCTAACAAAATTGAAAAATGTAAATTTCCAATTTCAACCAGACATGCTACAAATGCTCTAATTGAGCTAATTAGCTTATTGTGAGAATATTGCAATTGTCTGACAAAAGTGAAAAATGTAAATTTCCAATTTCAACCAAACATGCTTGAAATGCTCTAATTGAGCTAATTAGCTTATTGCAAGAATATTACAAACGTCTGACAAAACTGAAAAATGTAAATTTCCAATTTCAACCAAACATGCTAGAAATGCTCCAATTGAGTTAATTAGCTTATTGTGAGAATACTACAAACGTCTCACAAAACTGAAAAATGTAAATTTCCAATTTCAACCAAACATGCTAGAAATGCTCCAATTGAGCTAATTAGCTTATTGTGAGAATATTGCAATTGTCTGACAAAAGTGAAAAATGTAAATTTCCAATTTCAACCAAACATGCTAGAAATGCTCCAATTGAGCTAATTAGCTTATTGTGAGAATATTGCAATTGTCTGACAAAAGTGAAAAATGTAAATTTCCAATTTCAACCAAACATGCTAGAAATGCTCCAATTGAGCTAATTAGCTTATTGTGAGAATACTACAAACGTCTGACAACACTGAAAAATGTAAATTTCCAATTTCAACCAAACATGCTAGAAATGCTCCAATTGAACTAATTAGCTTATTGTGAGAATATTACAAACGTCTAACAAAATTGAAAAATGTAAATTTCCAATTTCAACCAAACATGCTAGAAATGCTCCAATTGAGCTAATTAGCTTATTGTGAGAATATTGCAATTGTCTGACAAAAGTGAAAAATGTAAATTTCCAATTTCAACCAAACATGCTAGAAATGCTCAAATTGCGCAAATAAGCCTACTGTAAGAATTTTACAAACGTCTAACAACACTGAAAAATGTAAATTTCCAATTTCAACCAAACATGCTAGAAATGCTCCAATTGAGCTAATTAGCTTTTCCCTGTTTTCTTTAGTGCTCGCCGTGGAGGAATGTCAGTTATACCTAAACTTTCATGCCAAGTTCTGTACCTGCACCATCTACAGTTATCGCCACACGATAGGTTGTGACAATTTTGAAGGCAGTTCTGATCAGCAAGAGTGTAAATTCATGAATTGCGAAATAATGATTAGGCTTGAGGTACGTTTCTAAAGTTTTCCCATTTTTCCTGACTAAAGGTGATTTTTATTTTGCGTGTAAACATATAGAAGTGACTAGCATTGATAGAAAGCTATGTATTTTCTCTATTGTAAGGTGCTATGGTACCTGATCAATTGCAAAGTTCTATGGTAAATGAGCTAATGTCAGGTTTGCCCTACATACAGTTAAAGTACAGCAAATGTTGTATCGATAACTAACCATCAGATTTGGAAGGTTGAAGTAGAGTAATAAAACTATGATGGTAAAATCTTATTGGTAAAGACAGTGACGGCGGTATTTATACTTTAATAGTTTTTTTGTGCTACGCTAGGTAACTCTATGTTTACACATAGAATTACCTAGCGTAGCACAAAAATACAGTTCAAGTTGATATTATTTACTGCTGTGACAAAACCTCTTTTACTAGTAGTTAGTAACACAAGAGATCTGTTATATTTTTTGAGGTGGTAAACTGATGAGCCGCTATACACTGTTGCACTATGGAACTGTCACATTTCCCTGTTTTCTTTAGTGCTCGCCGTGGAGGAATGTCAGTTATACCTAAACTTTCATGCCAAGTTCTATACCTGCATTATTTGCAGTTGTCGCCACCCGATAGATTGTGACAATTTTGCAGGCAGTTCCGATCAGCCAGAGTATAAATTCATGAATTGCGAAATAATGATTCAGCTTGAGGTACGTTCCTAGAGTTGTTCCATTTTTCCTGACTAGAGGTAATTTTTATTTTGCGTCTAAATTTTAAAAAGTCACCAGCATTGATAGAAAGCTATGTATTTTCTCTATTTTAAAGTTTTATGGTACCGGACCGATTGTAAAGTTTTATGATATCTGATATATTATCAGGTTCAATGGTATCTGATATATTGTAAGGTTCTATGGTATCTATTCTATTTGGGTGTAGTGGATTGAAGGTTGCAAATTCGAATCCTACGCATTGTAATATTTTTCCCAACTTTTAATTGTGGCTTCAGACAGAAAAAAGGACACTACACTTATGATAGCATAGAATGCGCATGTTGCATATTTTTCATTGAGTATGCTCACTTTATTATTCACTGAAAAAGAAACTGTTTAATTGCTTCACATCTGGTTGAAGTTGAGAATACTTTTGAAACTAGTTGACATATGATTCGTTTTTATGACATGGTTATTTTTTTTTTAATTCAGAGTAGCAGAGGACATCCGGAACCTTATGCTTCTGCATGCCTTTGACAGCGAGGACAAGCTGTTATCAACCTTAATGAGGTCACACGCTTACCATACCAGTTACCATACACCCGCTTACTGTCATACCAGTAACACCTACTGGTAAAAAGCTCAACTTCCCACAAGATTTGATAAATCCAAAAAGTCAGCTCGCTGTTCTCTACTGCAAAGGTTTCAGTCAACCTGACAATGTAGAATTGACATCACAAGATAGTTTTAAAACAGTTGTTTTCAAATAAACATGAGTGTTGAATTTGCTTGTCATATTATTCTATTTTGACTATGTTTAGTTTGTGCACTTTTACTTAACTTGTAGGTGCTAATTCAAATATTATTGGTTCAGATATAGTGAAAGTGTTAAGCTCTTGTAAGTAATGCTGATATTTACCAGTACAAGTTACTTCTTTATTCTATAAGTTGAACAATCATCTATTGTACCTGATATATTGTTAGGTTCTATGGTATCTTATCTATTATGAAGCTTTATGGTATCTGATATATTGTAAGGCTCTGTGGTACTATTTTCTCGATTGTAAGGTTCTATGGTACCTGATCAATTGTAAAGTTTTATGATATCTGATATATTATAAGGTTCAATGGTATCTGATATATTGTAAGGTTCTATGGTAGCTAATCTGTTTCGGTGTAGCGGATTTAAGGTTGCAAGTTCGAATCCTACGCAATGTAATGTTTTTCTAAACCTGTAATTGTGGTTTCAGACAGACAAAAGGACACGACTTTTATGATAGCATAGAATGCAGATGTTGCATATTATTCATTGAGTATGCTCACTAAATTATTCACTGAAAAAGAAACTGTTCAATTGCTTCACATCTGGTTAAAGTTGAGAATTCTTTTGAAACTAGTTAACATATGATTGGTTTTTATGACATGGTTATTTTTTCTTTAATTCAGAGTAGCAGAGGACATTTGGAACCTTATGCTTCTGCATGCCTTTGACAGCGAGCACAACCTGTTATCAACCTTAATGAGGTCACACGCTTGCATACCAGTAACACCTACTGGTAAATCTCAACTTCCCAAAAGATCTGATAAATCCAACAAGTCAGCTCGCTGTTCTCTACTGCAAAGGTACCAGCCAACCTGAAAATGCAGAATGGACATCACAAGATAGTTTTAAAACGGTTTTTTTCAAATAAACATCTGTGTTGAATTTGCTTGTCATATTATTCTATTTTGACTATGTTTAGTTTGTGCACTTCTACTTAACTTGTAGGTGCTAAATTAAATATTAATGGTTCAGGTATAGTGAAAGTGTTAAGCTGTTGTAAGTAATGCTGATACTTACCAGTACAAGTTACTTCTTTATTCTATAAGTTGAACAATCATCTATTGTACCTGATATATTGTTAGGTTCTACGGTATCTTATCTATTATAAAGCTTTATGGTACCTGATGTATTGTAAAGCTCTGTAGTACCTGAGCTATTGTAAGGTTTTTGGTACTTGATCAATTGCAAAGTTCTATGGTAACTGAGCTATTGTCAGATTCGCCCTTCATACAGTTAGAGTACAGCAAAGGTTGTATCGATAACTAACCATTAGATTTAGAATGTTGAAGTAGAGTAATAAAACTATGATGATAAAATCTTATTGGTGAAGACAGTGACGGCTGTATTTTTACTTTAATACATTTTTTGTGCTACGCTAGGTAACTCTATGTTTACACATAGAATTCCCTAGCGTAGCACAAAAATACAGCTCAAGTTGATAGGCTATTACTTACTGCTGTGACAAAACATCTAATACTCGTAGTTAGTAACACAAGAGATCAGATATATTTTTTTTCAGGTGGTAAACTGATGAGCTGCTATACACTGTTGCACTATGGAACTGTCACATTTCCCTGTTTTCTTTAGTGCTCGCCGTGGAGGAATGTCAGTTATACCTAAACTTTCATGCCAAGTTCTATACCTGCACCATCTACAGTTATCGCCACACGATAGATTGTGACAATTTTGAAGGCAGTTCTGATCAGCAAGAGTGTAAAATCATGAATTGCGAAATCATGATTAGGCTTGAGGTACGTTTCTAAAGTTTTTCCATTTTTCCTACTAAAGGTAATTTTTGTTTTGCGCGTGAACATATGAAAAGTGACTAGCATTGATAGAAAGCTATGTATTTTTTCTATTGTAAGGTGCTATGGTACCTGATCAATTGCAAAGTTCTATGGTAAATGAGCTAATGTCAGGTTTGCCCTACATACAGTTAGAGTACAGCAAATGTTGTATCGATAACTAACCATTAGATTTAGAAGGTTGAAGTAGAGTAATAAAACTATGATGGTAAAATCTTATTGGTAAAGACAGTGACGGCTGTATTTATACTTTAATACATTTTTTGTGCTACGCTAGGTAACTCTATGTTTGCGCATAGAGTTACCTAGTGTAGCACCAAAATACAGTTCAAGTTGATATTACTTACTGCTGTGAGAAAACACCTATTACTAGTAGTTAGTAACACAAGAGATCTGTTATATTTTTTTCAAGTGGTAAACTGTGGAGCTGCTATACACTGTTGCACTATAGAATTGTCACATTTCCCTGTTTTCTTTAGTGCTCGCCGAGGAGGAATGTCAGTTATACCTAAACTTTCATGCCAAGTTCTATACCTGCACCATTTGCAGTTGTCGCCAACCGATAAATTGTGACAATTTTGCAGGCAGTTCCGATCAGCAAGAGTATAAATTCATGAATTGCGAAATAATGATTCAGCTTGAGGTACGTTCCTAGAGTTCTTCCATTTTTCCTGACTAAAGGTAATTTTAATTTTGTGTGTAAACATTAAAAAATGACTAGCATTGATAGAAAGCTATGAATTTTCTCTATTGTTCTATGTTATTTGATCAGTTGTAAAGTTCTATGATATCTGATATATTATAAGGTTCAATAGTATCTGATCTATTGTAAGGTTCTATGGTATTTGATGGGTCAAAAGACTGTATTTCCACACAAGAAAGTTACTGCATGAATGTCTAACATTAGTTCATATCATGTGAACAACCTTGTTAGAGTTGCCTGCCCGCGGACAAGCAACTCAAACAACAAGCTTCACAAGATTCCTTTCATGATTTGAACTTGTCTAATATGTATTATCCCTTTGGTTACCAATCGGTCTTATGGAGTTTTGCTACAGTGGCATTCGGACATATCCATAAAAATCAGATTTTAAACAAGGAATTAAATGCCAAGTGGGTACCAGCTTTATTTCTAGCAAAATAAAGAAATATAAATGAAAACATTAACTAATGGTTTCAGTAAAAAAATTTTATACATTTGGCTAACACCAAACCCTGAGATAAAATGCAAGATGAAAAATAAATTCTAGTAGATTAATAGCTTTTTAGATTGCCATTCAAAATACTAATAAATTTTAACTGCAATCACCTTATTCAAAGTTTATTTTTGGAAAGATACATGTACCAGCTGCTTATTAATAAACTCAGAGTTAGTAAGTGCCTCTCGTAGTTGAAGTGAATGGATTATGTTACGGAAGGATAAGAATGTTTGTAAGCTAAGAAAGAATTTGTCTTGATGCTGATAGCTTATAGAAGATTTTAGCTTCACAAGTGTTGCGTTCCGTTGCTCTGCAACTTGAGTGTTGATAGTTTTTAGATGGTCGTATGCATTTATATTATATCCACCACAGCATCCTGAAATCAGAATTAGTCAAGCATGATCAGCAATACAGATGCGTCTCTCAATGACGCAAATATTGTAATATAGCAAAAAATGTAATATAACAATATTACCAAATACTGTTATACTATTTATGATGACTATATTTATACGCCGCTTACCAGTATGGTTGTGCCAGTGAAATCTATATACCAGAAACTTTGTCTCTCTGAAAAAGGCCGGATTTCGATTGAGAGCATACCTGGGTAATGCACAAGCATTGTTGTAGATGACAATCTTAGGTGCTAAAAATAAAAGAAATGTTCAAAACATGGCATTGCTTCATTATGAAAAAGTTGAATATCAATATAAAAAGACAACATGCAGGTGTATACTAATGTTAGATGTTTTGAACCATATTCTTGGTATATATTACTGAATTTAAACTGTCGAAAGAGTTAGGGAAAGCAAATTAAAAAGATTCTATGGAATCTTCAGTTGAATTATCTGCAAAGAGGTGTTCTGAATATATTTCTCCATTCCAATTATCTACAAGTGCATTGCAGACAATTGCCTGGCGCATTGCATATTTATTAGACCTCGTCTGCTTGCTGTAGGAGCAGCTCCATTACCTGGCTCATTGCATATTTGTTTTGTCAATAAAGATTTTGTGTAAAAACAATTAGATATAGAAGTGAAGGCGTTTAAACGTATTTAACAGTTAAAACGGGCTTTAGGTTTCTAAGATAGCGCTATTGGCAGGTGGAGTTGGCACGTGAAGACAGAGTGTATCCTATTGTTGTTAGCTGTTACTGTTATTGTTATTAATATTAGCTATTATTGTGTATCCAGGATACTAACATAGCATATTTTTGTTACTACCATAGTGCATTCAAGTTACCATCAAACAATGTATAACATACTCTTAAATAATATTTATAGAATGCTACCAGAAAATATATAGATATGTGAATATGTAGAATGTACTGAATGAATCGTGTGTTGCAGATGAGGTACAAGCAGAGCATAGAGGTATGTCATTTTCTCGGACTGTCCGACAGAGTGCTTGACCGATCTGTTCACTGGCTGGTCACTTCTTCAATGGGCGATTGGGACGCCTTAAAGATTGCTCTCATATATGAAGGTTTAGCACCAGTAGGAGGTATGGCTGTCCCTCTTGACCAGAAGGGTGGGTTTTTATATTCACTCGTGTTTTAATGGTCTTACTTTCTTCTTTTTAGCTGAGGAAGCTGGTCAAGAATGTTATGTAGAACAAGATCTTTTTATATCTATTGATCCTTTATTGTTGTATTTTCATAGATATGAGACAAGATGTACTCCAGCCTCGAGTTATGAAAGAAACCGAGTCGGATGGCTATGCAGGCAAAGTTTTCTGCTACCTTCCACTGCCTATGAAAAGTGGTCTTCCTGTGCACATTAACATTAACATCGCGAGCAAGTCTTGTATTGATAAGGCTTATCGTAGCTTCTGCGTCGACGAGTGATGTGCAGATAAATCCATTGATCTTCACATCTATTGTGGCTCTTCTACAATCTTTATTTGAGGCTTTGCTAACACCATTAACCTGTTCGGGTTATCTTCGCGAAGTTTGTATATTGTATGCCTGCGAAAAGTAGTCATTCCATGCCCTCAATCATTCACGCTTTTCGTCAGTTGCTCCTGGTCGTGAGTATTTGGGTACGTAGGGTTTATATGATGGTGGTGCACTGCTTAAGTCTTCTAATGATAATTCGATTTCTAAGTCTTCCGGTGGTGCGGATGGGTCATCATCGAACTATTTTTCAGATTCGTCTTCTCGTTCGGGCATGTCGGTTAGTTCCAGTGCCGTCTCCACATGTAAAGCGTTTACCGTTGCACTCTTCCTTGCTCTGTACACAAAGCATCCTTTTGTGATTCCTCCGATGACTGTTGATAAAACCATTAATGTAAGAATGATGTTGCAAGCGAACGTCCAGAGCTCATAACCTGAGGTTACGTGTCCTCCAAATAAAAAGCTGAATAGTGAAGGGCCAAATAGTTTCTCTCTGCTCTCTACGGTGTTGTAATGTAGGGTGTTATGGCGGTTCGTGACGATTCCCATAGCCTTTAGTACTCTTTTCTGTCTGTCTAAGGTAGATAGGATTTCATTCAGTTCTCCGTAATCGTCTGTGTTTGACCATCTTAACATATGTGCTCTGCTAAATATTGTTTCTTGTATTTGTAGGGGCTGGCTGCAGAGGTTGATGTACGGAATGCTCAAGTCGGTGGCTTCCTTAATTGGCGAAATCGTCCCGTTCGGAAAGTATTCAGAGATGTTACCTTCCAGCATCATCAATGTGCCTCTTTTGTCTTGCAATTGACTGTATAGGTGTCTGGGTGTATCACATTGTCTTTTGGATTGAAATATCCAATTTTTTCTGTACCGGCTGTTTTGATCATCATCGGAATAAATTCTGTGCAGTTATTCTTTTCCATTGGCAGTATTTCGTATTGACTGTAGTTAAGTATAGTACAATGGTAAACTTGGAGGAAACCCGGACCTGTTGTAGCAATAACATTTGGGTTTCCCAGTAAATATCTTGCGCTGAGTGTCGCGTGTTCTCCTATTAGCATGGTAACTATCTGTAAAATCTCAGCTAGATTGTAGGAGGCGTAGAAGTAAGCTGACCAAAATAGTTTTTGAGTCATCTTAGTTTGCTGGTAGGCAAGTGACTGTAGCATTGTATTGAAGAAGGCAGCGTTTTGACCCACTGCTGATACTCTTGCCTTTATCGTATCGTTAATTGTGACATTCGTCAATGGTGTGAGAAATTTCACTATAAGGCCTTGGTCCGAAAGCGAAACATTAGAGTTGTTACAGCCTTTATGTGAATTCAGTCTCGAGTTATAAAATGTCAGAGCTAAATCTTGTTTATTGGAGACAAAATGTGCGTCGAAAAATTATTCTTTTTCGTTGAACCATGGCGGGTATTCACATGTTTCGACTATGTCCAGGTCCCACATAAGCATTGATCTGTCGTTTAATTCACAAGAGCCGTTGTTGTAATTGCAGTAAATGACGTCTCCGGTTGTACTTTAAAATTTGTCAGATCCGTGTCTCTTGTATAGGTAAGTTGCCACATAACTGCATTGCTTAGCGCTGAAGGTTTTCTGTTGGCAGCACCATACATACATGGCGTTGGTTGGTTCATTCGTAATATACATTCCATCTCCTCTATGTAAAAATCCAGCTTGGCACTTCTTATGTATTACCATGTCAGTGCATTCTTCTAAGGTTACTATCTGGGTTCTGCTTGAGGTTGTCCTGGTCTTAATGTCTCTGAAAAATTAAATTTGTGTCGTGACATGTGCGGTGAACTTCGTGCACCGGTAGGCGATAGTCTTTTGCTTGATCATATTCTTCTTGTAGGTAGTAACGTTAAATTTCTGGGGTGCCATGTCTGATTGTTTGCTGGTGTCCGTTGAGCATTCGTATTCTTGTTCTACTCAAAATGTTTGTGGAGAATCATTTTCTCCTGTGCCGCAAATCATGGGGTTGTTTGGTTGTCCTTTTGATGCTGTCGCCCCGGTAATGCGTAAGGCTAAGCATAGAAGGCTAAATTGGAAGTAGCTGGCAAGGTTGAATAGGCCGAGCCGTCCTCCGGTGAATCTTATGCGTTTAGGTCGTCGGTCTACTATTTAGATCTAATGTGGCATTTATGTTTGCAACCACAACTTTGACCTTCACAAAAGACATGTGTAGATAAACCGTTCATAGTGGAATCACTGCAATGAAAACTCGGTGAATATTTATATTTTGCTGAGAAATCATTAGCTGTCAATATATTGAAAAAGGGAGGCAACTCTATTATTGAATGCAACCAGAGTATAGTCTAAGAAGAGACAACTCTATTACTTAGCGCATGCATTTGATTCACTTTCTGTGAACTCAATGTTCATCTGAGGTTGATAGAGAATCGGGTTTTAAGATGAAACGGTCCTAATGCTTAAACTATAAATGGGACCTCTTATTCAACTCACAGTGAAAATAAATCAAGGGAAGATATTTCTTTTGCTCAATACACCCAGGTCCTTGTGTTCATGTGAAATCACAACTTTTACTATTGAATACAGTATTGACTCTATAAGATTCTGATGCATATTAAGGCTACAAGCTAACTTCAAATCATTTTATTTTACGTTGTTAAAGTTTTTTGAATTATTTAGTTGAAGTGCCTCAGAACTGTCTGCTTCAATAGCATTCATTGGACTGCCTTATATATATACTTCACTTTATATATGTTCACTTACACAGTTGTATAAGCATACGACATACTGACTTATATAAAATTTATTAGCTCAACATTTTGGCAAATTTGATCTGTTGGAAAACTAGGGTAAACTACATGTATGTTCACATGATGAATAGATGAGCTCTGGTTCACTTGAAAACTGTTTTGTCGAATGATATTAAAACTTCATTGGTTTTCCTAGCTAGTGGTTTATATATCTGTAGGTTTATTGTCTATACGGTTTGTATTATGTTTGAGGTACAATTCCTTATTAAAATCGGTCGGATCATGATATTCCACGATTATAGGCTGCAATGTCAAGTTTTATGGTAATCCGTCATGTTAAAAGTATCCATGAAGTTACGGGTAGTCATGATGTTTTATTAAAGTGTTTTAGGTTAGAATACCTTTTCATAAAACGTTTTTACCTGTCCACCAGAACAGACACACACACACACAGCTAAAGTTCTACTGACAGTGGTCTTTTATACCGTAAAACAACTCCATGTATACGGTCTACTAAAACTGTTTGCCCTGATTGTACTATTTTTATACGTGTCGAAAGCATTCCTGCATGTCAATGATAGGGTGAAAACAATGGAAATCTGCAGTGTGTTTTGCAGCTAGTCCTTATTGTATCAGACTCAAACCACTCCAATCGGAGATGTCCTGTTGTTATACAGAGAACTAACAATAAAATTGAAAATGTTAGGCAAACTGAAAATCTTCAAATTGGCTGTATTGAAAAAAAATTTCTTTGTTGTCAAATTTTATGGTAATCTGCTAGTTGAAAACATTTTGTGAAAAAATGGTACATCACAAATTCTAATTGATCGTTAATTAAGCAATATCAGTTGACTGCTATAATAATTACATAACTAGGACAATTCTAACTTTTGAACATGTATGCATTATATATACATCTTGCTACTTTTACTTTATTTCATCACCAAATTCAATGCTTTAAAAAAGTATATCATAATAATCATCCCACAAGTGATATTATTTATTAACAAGCAGTATTGCTATTGTCGGACAAAAAATTGATGAAAAACTTTGCAATTAGGCTATCTCAGCATTTGGATAGTTTCTTTACAGAAGTTTTCCTCCCTTTATTTTAATAAACAACCTATACATACAGGTTTTTGCTTTAACCTTATAAAAATATTTTGATATCATAATCTTATTAATAATCTGGCTGAGTTTTGTAATGGTTAGTTTAACATATATCTATGCAGTATCAGAAATTACAATTCTATTGAAAAGGCAACTCTAAATACAAACATGCAGTCAGACATATTTGTATGTCTGACGGAATTCTCTGTCTTGTCACAAGCATCTCATCTACAACTTGTTCCATATGTGCAAACACATTATCAATTGATGGGTCAAAAGACTGTATTTCCGCACTAGAAAATTACTGCATGGATGCCTAACATTAGTTCAAATCATGTGAACCTTGCTGGAGTTGCCTGCCCACAAAGAGTTTCCTAAAGATGGAAACTGGCGGTTTTGTATTGAATTCCACCAATCGAATTCCGTCACAGAATAAGACTGTCATCCATTGTCGCGAATAGATGAAAGTCTTGATGCATTGGCCGGGAGTAAGATAAACAATTATCAAACCGAAGGGTTATATTCAGGGCATTTAGTTTGCAAAAGGACTAATCATAGTTTCTAAACGACGCAGCGATCTTCACGAACGCTGACGGAAAGACCGCTCAGGCATTGGATAAACAATTGGTCGAAGACAGCGTAACTGAAACGATGTTTCGATAAAAGCAAAAAGGCCTATGTAAAAAGGTCGGTGCTATCTATAAAAATAGACTTTCGGACAAATTGGCTAGTGGTCGTGCATTAACCCTTTGTGGCGACACCAGTGTTCGTTCTAATCGCAGCACGTTAAAAGGGCAACAAATGCAAATGTCTTTAGATTGGTTTATCTTAAAACGGCCGGCTAGTCGTGAAAGTGAAACAAAGGAAAAACTAGCTAACTAGCGAGAAACCTCAAACTATAAACGCCGAAGAAATTTCAATTACGAAAAATGAAAGTTTGCTTTTAGGTTTGCTTTTAAGTTTGTCTTTGAAGGCTTTGATAAAACCCAAATTTATCAAAGTCAACTGTTGTAACAAAGAATAACACGTATATCGCCCTCTCTGGCAAATGCTAGCGTTAGCTGCTACTGTATGTATTTAATTTTACATTTTAATTAATCACATTTCCTCTTGCCTTGTTTTTTTATTTGTTACTTTTTGAAAGCATGTGGTAAGTTAGGACAATAACCAACATGTTTTTTCTGTTACAATATCTTGTTTTGAGTGTTTTATTAGCATTTTTAAAGTATAGAAACCAATTATTGCATATTTAATTGTTCTATATGTAAATAGATTGCACCAACATGCGAGTAAATTGACATACGAGCTCAGTCTCGGAACGCATTAAGCGCGTATGTCGAAGTATGACTGCACCTCAAATTGAAAACTAGCTGCTAGACAGATTTAGTAAACATAGCCAAGTTCCAAATTTTTTCAAATCGCCGCTGGGGCTTTGAAATACATGTAAGCCCATTGCTAATGCATCACACGTCTTTGCCAAATTTTTCAACCTTGTCGCAAGTTATTCGGAATTTGGCATGGCATCATCATTGAAAAAATCTCTTGCAG
This sequence comes from Watersipora subatra, assembly GCF_963576615.1. Taxonomy (NCBI): domain Eukaryota; kingdom Metazoa; phylum Bryozoa; class Gymnolaemata; order Cheilostomatida; family Watersiporidae; genus Watersipora; species Watersipora subatra. The sequence goes on from NW_027045384.1 coordinate 164,504, forward strand.
TTCTATACGTTGAAAAAACTCATAACTTACCACCACAAATTGTTGGTTCACTAAAGGCTTTCACATCGATGAACATTCATGAAAATCTCTGAATGCGGCAAAAAATAAATTTCATACAAACATAAATTTCTCAGCTAAATATAAACCTAAACAAGTGGTATACGCATGTGAAGGTCTTACTCTATTGCTAACTGCTTTCACGGATTAATTTATTTGCGAATGTGTTCATCCGCGAATAATTTAGTCCGCGAATATGCTTGAAAAGACCATTTTCGCGAAATTCAATTCCACGAATAATTTCATCCTGTAGGGTAAAATATAGTTTTATATTCCTAGTAGAGCGAGGCACTAACCAGTGCATCAACTATTGATATATTAACAATGAGTCACTGTTTGACTTCCAGCAGTTTAAGAATGGCTAGGAAAAGATGTGACGGCGTGATGGCATGCCACCTGTTCATTAACCAGTTCTAAGGCTACTGATACTCGAGAGATGCCATCGAGAATGATAACATTTATTATGAGATGAATGGCTATTATTAATGCTCAAATCATTATAGATCGAGAGGGAGCTAATTTTGTCCAAGTATTATCTTTGTATGTTATATATCCATATGTTGACAAAATAGATAACATCACTAAATTATATAAATGCAATTATATTACTGCAATTTGAAAGCTCGATGCTTTCAACAAAAAATTATCTCGTACGGTATGCATTCATAAATTGACAAGCAAAAGGTCGATACAGTGGGTGATTGACCAAAATATAGATGACCTCGCTAGATCATGAAAATGCAATTAGATTGCCAGTTAGAAAGATCAACCCTATCAACAAATATTATCTTCATACTGTATAGATTCATGAGTTGATTGATAAAAAGTCAATATATTATATGATCAATAAAATATAGCCATGGGTTGACCTCAGTAGATTATGTGGACTGATTTTGATTGATGAAACTCGAGGAATGCTCATGGAAGAACTATCGATGAAAGATCGACCCACAAAAGACATGTGTAGATAACCTGTTCATAGTGGAATCACTGCAACGAAAACTCGGTGAATATTCATATTTTGCTGAGAAATCATTAGCTGTCAGTATATTGAATAAAGAGAGGCAACTCTATTATTGAATGCAACCAGAGTATAGTCTAAGAAGAGACAACTCTATTACTTAGCGCATGCATTTGATTCACTTTCTGGGAACTCAATGTTCATCTGAGGTTGATAAAGAATCGGGCTATAAGATAAAACGGTCCTAATGCTTCAACTATAAATGGGACCTCTTATTCAACTCACAGTGAAAATAAATCAAGGGGAGATAATTCTTTTGCTCAATACACCCAGGGCCTTGTGTTCATGTGGAATCACAATTTTTACTATTGAATACAGTATTGACTCTATAAGATTCTGATGCATATTAAGGCTACAAGCTAACTTCAAATAATTTTATTTTACCTTGTTAAAGTTTTTTGAATTATTTAGTTGAAGTGCCTCAGAACCATCTGCTTCGATAGCATTCATTGGACTGCTTTATATATATACTTCACTTTATACATGTTCACTTACACAGTTGTATAAGCATACGACATACTGACTTATATGAAATTTATTAGCTCAACATTCTTGCAAATTTGATCTGTTGGAAAACTAGAGTAAACTATGTTCACATGGTGAATAGATGAGCTCTGGTTGACTTGAAAACTGTTTTGTCGAATGATATTAAGACTTCATTGGTTTTCCTAGCTAGTGGTTTATATATCTGTAGGTTTATTGTCTATACGGTTTGTATTATGTTTGAGGTACAATTCCTTATTAAAATCGTTTGGATCATGATATTTCACGATTATAGGCTGCAATGTCAAGTTTTATGGTAATCCGTCATGTTAACAGTATCCGTCAAGTTAGGGGTGGTCATGATTTCTTATTAAAGTATTTCAGGTTAGAATACCTTTTCATAAAACGTTTTCACCTGTCCACCAGAACAGACACACACATAGCTTAAGTTCTATTGACAGTGGTCTTTCATACCGTAAAACAACTCCATATATATGGTCTACTGAAAATGTTTGCCCTGATCACACAGTTTTTATACGTGTCGTAAGCATTCCTGCATGTCAATGATAGGGTGAAAACAATGGAAATCTGCGGTGTGTTTTACAGCTAGTCCCTTTTGTATCAGACTCAAACCACTCCAATCGCAGATGTCCCGTTGTTATACAGAGAACTAACAATAAAAAATTGAAGATGTTAAGCGAACTGAAAATCTTCAAATTGGCTGTATTGAAAAAAAATTTCTTTGTTGTCAAATTTTATGGTAATCTGCTAGTTGAAAACATTTTGTGAAAAAATGGTGCATCACGAATTCTTATTAATCGTTAATTAAGCAATATCAGTTGACTGCTATAATAATTACATAACTAGGACAATTCTAACTTTCGAACATGTATGCATTATACATACGTCTTGCTACTTTTACTTTTTTTATCACCAAATTCAATGCTTTAAAAAATATATCACTAATAAAAAACTGTCACATTTCCCTGTTTTCTTTAGTGCTCGCCGTGGAGGAATGTCAGTTATACCTAAACTTTCATGCCAAGTTCTATACCTGCATTATTTGCAGTTGTCGCCACCCGATAGATTGTGACAATTTTGCAGGCAGTTCCGATCAGCCAGAGTATAAATTCATGAATTGCGAAATAATGATTCAGCTTGAGGTACGTTCCTAGAGTTGTTCCATTTTTCCTGACTAGAGGTAATTTTTATTTTGCGTCTAAATTTTAAAAAGTCACTAGCATTGATAGAAAGCTATGTATTTTCTCTATTTTAAAGTTTTATGGTACCGGACCGATTGTAAAGTTTTATGATATCTGATATATTATCAGGTTCAATGGTATCTGATATATTGTAAGGTTCTATGGTATCTATTCTATTTGGGTGTAGTGGATTGAAGGTTGCAAATTCGAATCCTACGCATTGTAATATTTTTCCCAACTTTTAATTGTGGCTTCAGACAGAAAAAAGGACACTACACTTATGATAGCATAGAATTCGCATGTTGCATATTTTTCATTGAGTATGCTCACTTTATTATTCACTGAAAAAGAAACTGTTTAATTGCTTCACATCTGGTTGAAGTTGAGAATACTTTTGAAACTAGTTGACATATGATTCGTTTTTATGACATGGTTATTTTTTTTTTAATTCAGAGTAGCAGAGGACATCCGGAACCTTATGCTTCTGCATGCCTTTGACAGCGAGGACAAGCTGTTATCAACCTTAATGAGGTCACACGCTTACCATACCAGTTACCATACACCCGCTTACTGTCATACCAGTAACACCTACTGGTAAAAAGCTCAACTTCCCACAAGATTTGATAAATCCAAAAAGTCAGCTCGCTGTTCTCTACTGCAAAGGTTTCAGTCAACCTGACAATGTAGAATTGACATCACAAGATAGTTTTAAAACAGTTGTTTTCAAATAAACATGAGTGTTGAATTTGCTTGTCATATTATTCTATTTTGACTATGTTTAGTTTGTGCACTTTTACTTAACTTGTAGGTGCTAATTCAAATATTATTGGTTCAGATATAGTGAAAGTGTTAAGCTCTTGTAAGTAATGCTGATATTTACCAGTACAAGTTACTTCTTTATTCTATAAGTTGAACAATCATCTATTGTACCTGATATATTGTTAGGTTCTATGGTATCTTATCTATTATGAAGCTTTATGGTATCTGATATATTGTAAGGCTCTGTGGTACTATTTTCTCGATTGTAAGGTTCTATGGTACCTGATCAATTGTAAAGTTTTATGATATCTGATATATTATAAGGTTCAATGGTATCTGATATATTGTAAGGTTCTATGGTAGCTAATCTGTTTCGGTGTAGCGGATTTAAGGTTGCAAGTTCGAATCCTACGCAATGTAATGTTTTTCTAAACCTGTAATTGTGGTTTCAGACAGACAAAAGGACACGACTTTTATGATAGCATAGAATGCAGATGTTGCATATTATTCATTGAGTATGCTCACTAAATTATTCACTGAAAAAGAAACTGTTCAATTGCTTCACATCTTCAGAATATTGCAATTGTCTGAAAAAAGTGAAAAATGTATTTTTCCAATTTCAACCAAACATGCTAGAAATGCTCCAATTGAGCTAATTAGCTTATTGAGAGAATATTGCAATTTTCTGACAAAAGTGAAAAATATAATTTTCCAATTTCAACCAAACATGCTAGAAATGCTCCAATTGAGCTAATTAGCTTATTGTGAGAATATTGCAATTGTCTGACAAAAGTGAAAAATGTAAATTTCCAATTTCAACCAAACATGCTAGAAATGCTCCAATTGAGCTAATTAGCTTATTCTGAGAATACTACAAACGTCTGACAAAACTGAAAAATGTAAATTCCCAATTTCAACCAAACATGCTAGAAATGCTCCAATTATGCTAATTAGCTTATTGTGAGAATATTACAAACGTCTGACAACCCTGAAAAATGTAAACTTCCAATTTCAACCAAACATGCTAGAAATGCTCCAATTGAGCTAATTAGCTTATTGAGAGAATATTGCAATTGTCTGACAAAAGTGAAAAATGTAATTTTCCAATTTCAACCAAACATGCTTGAAATGCTCTAATTGAGCTAATTAGCTTATTGCGAGAATATTACAAACGTCTGACAAAACTGAAAAATGTAAATTTCCAATTTCAACCAAACATGCTAGAAATGCTCCAATTGAGCTAATTAGCTTATTGTGAGAATATTGCAATTGTCTGACAAAAGTGAAAAATGTAAATTTCCAATTTCAACCAAACATGCTAGAAATGCTCCAATTGAGCTAATTAGCTTATTGTGAGAATATTACAAACGTCTGACAACACTGAAAAATGTAAATTTATAATTTCAACCAAACATGCTAGAAATGCTCCAATTGAGCTAATTAGCTTATTGAGAGAATATTGCAATTGTCTGACAAAAGTGAAAAATGTAAATTTCCAATTTCAACCAAACATGCTAGAAATGCTCCAATTGAGCTAATTAGCTTATTGTGAGAATATTGCAATTGTCTGACAAAAGTGAAAAATGTAAATTTCCAATTTCAACCAAACATGCTAGAAATGCTCCAATTGAGCTAATTAGCTTATTGTGCGAATACTACAAACGTCTCACAAAACTGAAAAATGTAAATTTCCAATTTCAACCAAACATGCTAGAAATGCTCCAATTGAGCTAATTAGCTTATTGTGAGAATATTGCAATTGTCTGACAAAAGTGAAAAATGTAAATTTCCAATTTCAACCAAACATGCTAGAAATGCTCCAATTGAGCTAATTAGCTTATTGTGAGAATATTGCAATTGTCTGACAAAAGTGAAAAATGTAAATTTCCAATTTCAACCAAACATGCTAGAAATGCTCCAATTGAGCTAATTAGCTTATTGTGAGAATACTACAAACGTCTGACAAAACTGAAAAATGTAAATTTCCAATTTCAACCAAACATGCTAGAAATGCTCCAATTGAGCTAATTAGCTTATTGTGAGAATATTACAAACGTCTAACAACATTGAAAAATGTAAATTTCCAATTTCAACCAAACATGCTAGAAATGCTCCAATTGAGCTAATTAGCTTATTGTGAGAATATTGCAATTGTCTGACAAAAGTGAAAAATGTAAATTTCCAATTTCAACCAAACGTGCTAGAAATGCTCAAATTGCGCAAATAAGCCTACTGTCAGAATGTTACAAACGTCTGACAACACTGAAAAATGTAAATTTCCAATTTCAACCAAACATGCTAGAAATGCTCCAATTGAGCTAATTAGCTTATTGTGAGAATATTGCAATTGTCTGACAAAAGTGAAAAATGTAATTTTCCAATTTCAACCAAACATGCTAGAAATGCTCCAATTGAGCTAATTAGCTTATTGAGAGAATATTGCAATTGTCTGACAAAAGTGAAAAATGTAATTTTCCAATTTCAACCAAACATGCTAGAAATGCTCCAATTGAGCTAATTAGCTTATTGTGAGAATACTACAAACGCCTGACAAAAGTGAAAAATGTAAATTCCCAATTTCAACCAAACATGCTAGAAATGCTCCAATTGAGCTAATTAGCTTATTGTGAGAATATTACAAACGTCTAACAACCCTGAAAAATGTAAACTTCCAATTTCAACCAAACATGCTAGAAATGCTCCAATTGAGCTAATTAGCTTATTGTGAGAACATTGCAATTGTCTGACAATACTGAAAAATGTAAATTTCCAATTTCAACCAAACATGCTAGGAATGCTCCAATTGAGCTAATTAGCTTATTGTGAGAATATTACAAACATCTGACAACACTGAAAAATGTAAATTTATAATTTCAACCAAACATGCTAGAAATGCTCCAATTGAGCTAATTAGCTTATTGAGAGAATATTGCAATTGTCTGACAAAAGTGAAAAATGTAAATTTCCAATTTCAACCAAACATGCTAGAAATGCTCCAATTGAGCTAATTAGCTTATTGTGAGAATATTGCAATTGTCTGACAAAAGTGAAAAATGTAAATTTCCAATTTCAACCAAACATACTAGAAATGCTCCAATTGAGCTAATTATTTTATTGAGAGAATATTGCAATTGTCTGACAAAAGTGAAAAATGTAAATTTCCAATTTCAACCAAACATGCTAGAAATGCTCCAATTGAGCTAATTAGCTTATTGTGAGAATATTGCAATTGTCTGACAAAAGTGAAAAATGTAAATTTCCAATTTCAACCAAACATGCTAGAAATGCTCCAATTGAGCTAATTAGCTTATTGTGAGAATACTACAAACGTCTGACAAAACTGAAAAATGTAAATTTCCAATTTCAACCAAACATGCTAGAAATGCTCCAATTGAGCTAATTAGCTTATTGAGAGAATATTGCAATTGTCTGACAAAAAAGAAAAATGTAAATTTCCAATTTCAACCAAACATGCTAGAAATGCTCCAATTGAGCTAATTAGCTTATTGTGAGAATATTACAAACATCTAACAAAATTGAAAAATGTAAATTTCCAATTTCAACCAAACATGCTACAAATGCTCTAATTGAGCTAATTAGCTTATTGTGAGAATATTGCAATTGTCTGACAAAAGTGAAAAATGTAAATTTCCAATTTCAACCAAACATGCTTGAAATGCTCTAATTGAGCTAATTAGCTTATTGCAAGAATATTACAAACGTCTGACAAAAGTGAAAAATGTAAATTTCGAATTTCAACCAAACATGCTAGAAATGCTCCAATTGAGTTAATTAGCTTATTGTGAGAATACTACAAACGTCTCACAAAACTGAAAAATGTAAATTTCCAATTTCAACCAAACATGCTAGAAATGCTCCAATTGAGCTAATTAGCTTATTGTGAGAATATTGCAATTGTCTGACAAAAGTGAAAAATGTAAATTTCCAATTTCAACCAAACATGCTAGAAATGCTCCAATTGAGCTAATTAGCTTATTGTGAGAATACTACAAACGTCTGACAAAACTGAAAAATGTAAATTTCCAATTTCAACCAAACATGCTAGAAATGCTCCAATTGAGCTAATTAGCTTATTGAGAGAATATTGCAATTGTCTGACAAAAAAGAAAAATGTAAATTTCCAATTTCAACCAAACATGCTAGAAATGCTCCAATTGAGCTAATTAGCTTATTGTGAGAATATTACAAACATCTAACAAAATTGAAAAATGTAAATTTCCAATTTCAACCAGACATGCTACAAATGCTCTAATTGAGCTAATTAGCTTATTGTGAGAATATTGCAATTGTCTGACAAAAGTGAAAAATGTAAATTTCCAATTTCAACCAAACATGCTTGAAATGCTCTAATTGAGCTAATTAGCTTATTGCAAGAATATTACAAACGTCTGACAAAACTGAAAAATGTAAATTTCCAATTTCAACCAAACATGCTAGAAATGCTCCAATTGAGTTAATTAGCTTATTGTGAGAATACTACAAACGTCTCACAAAACTGAAAAATGTAAATTTCCAATTTCAACCAAACATGCTAGAAATGCTCCAATTGAGCTAATTAGCTTATTGTGAGAATATTGCAATTGTCTGACAAAAGTGAAAAATGTAAATTTCCAATTTCAACCAAACATGCTAGAAATGCTCCAATTGAGCTAATTAGCTTATTGTGAGAATATTGCAATTGTCTGACAAAAGTGAAAAATGTAAATTTCCAATTTCAACCAAACATGCTAGAAATGCTCCAATTGAGCTAATTAGCTTATTGTGAGAATACTACAAACGTCTGACAACACTGAAAAATGTAAATTTCCAATTTCAACCAAACATGCTAGAAATGCTCCAATTGAACTAATTAGCTTATTGTGAGAATATTACAAACGTCTAACAAAATTGAAAAATGTAAATTTCCAATTTCAACCAAACATGCTAGAAATGCTCCAATTGAGCTAATTAGCTTATTGTGAGAATATTGCAATTGTCTGACAAAAGTGAAAAATGTAAATTTCCAATTTCAACCAAACATGCTAGAAATGCTCAAATTGCGCAAATAAGCCTACTGTAAGAATTTTACAAACGTCTAACAACACTGAAAAATGTAAATTTCCAATTTCAACCAAACATGCTAGAAATGCTCCAATTGAGCTAATTAGCTTTTCCCTGTTTTCTTTAGTGCTCGCCGTGGAGGAATGTCAGTTATACCTAAACTTTCATGCCAAGTTCTGTACCTGCACCATCTACAGTTATCGCCACACGATAGGTTGTGACAATTTTGAAGGCAGTTCTGATCAGCAAGAGTGTAAATTCATGAATTGCGAAATAATGATTAGGCTTGAGGTACGTTTCTAAAGTTTTCCCATTTTTCCTGACTAAAGGTGATTTTTATTTTGCGTGTAAACATATAGAAGTGACTAGCATTGATAGAAAGCTATGTATTTTCTCTATTGTAAGGTGCTATGGTACCTGATCAATTGCAAAGTTCTATGGTAAATGAGCTAATGTCAGGTTTGCCCTACATACAGTTAAAGTACAGCAAATGTTGTATCGATAACTAACCATCAGATTTGGAAGGTTGAAGTAGAGTAATAAAACTATGATGGTAAAATCTTATTGGTAAAGACAGTGACGGCGGTATTTATACTTTAATAGTTTTTTTGTGCTACGCTAGGTAACTCTATGTTTACACATAGAATTACCTAGCGTAGCACAAAAATACAGTTCAAGTTGATATTATTTACTGCTGTGACAAAACCTCTTTTACTAGTAGTTAGTAACACAAGAGATCTGTTATATTTTTTGAGGTGGTAAACTGATGAGCCGCTATACACTGTTGCACTATGGAACTGTCACATTTCCCTGTTTTCTTTAGTGCTCGCCGTGGAGGAATGTCAGTTATACCTAAACTTTCATGCCAAGTTCTATACCTGCATTATTTGCAGTTGTCGCCACCCGATAGATTGTGACAATTTTGCAGGCAGTTCCGATCAGCCAGAGTATAAATTCATGAATTGCGAAATAATGATTCAGCTTGAGGTACGTTCCTAGAGTTGTTCCATTTTTCCTGACTAGAGGTAATTTTTATTTTGCGTCTAAATTTTAAAAAGTCACCAGCATTGATAGAAAGCTATGTATTTTCTCTATTTTAAAGTTTTATGGTACCGGACCGATTGTAAAGTTTTATGATATCTGATATATTATCAGGTTCAATGGTATCTGATATATTGTAAGGTTCTATGGTATCTATTCTATTTGGGTGTAGTGGATTGAAGGTTGCAAATTCGAATCCTACGCATTGTAATATTTTTCCCAACTTTTAATTGTGGCTTCAGACAGAAAAAAGGACACTACACTTATGATAGCATAGAATGCGCATGTTGCATATTTTTCATTGAGTATGCTCACTTTATTATTCACTGAAAAAGAAACTGTTTAATTGCTTCACATCTGGTTGAAGTTGAGAATACTTTTGAAACTAGTTGACATATGATTCGTTTTTATGACATGGTTATTTTTTTTTTAATTCAGAGTAGCAGAGGACATCCGGAACCTTATGCTTCTGCATGCCTTTGACAGCGAGGACAAGCTGTTATCAACCTTAATGAGGTCACACGCTTACCATACCAGTTACCATACACCCGCTTACTGTCATACCAGTAACACCTACTGGTAAAAAGCTCAACTTCCCACAAGATTTGATAAATCCAAAAAGTCAGCTCGCTGTTCTCTACTGCAAAGGTTTCAGTCAACCTGACAATGTAGAATTGACATCACAAGATAGTTTTAAAACAGTTGTTTTCAAATAAACATGAGTGTTGAATTTGCTTGTCATATTATTCTATTTTGACTATGTTTAGTTTGTGCACTTTTACTTAACTTGTAGGTGCTAATTCAAATATTATTGGTTCAGATATAGTGAAAGTGTTAAGCTCTTGTAAGTAATGCTGATATTTACCAGTACAAGTTACTTCTTTATTCTATAAGTTGAACAATCATCTATTGTACCTGATATATTGTTAGGTTCTATGGTATCTTATCTATTATGAAGCTTTATGGTATCTGATATATTGTAAGGCTCTGTGGTACTATTTTCTCGATTGTAAGGTTCTATGGTACCTGATCAATTGTAAAGTTTTATGATATCTGATATATTATAAGGTTCAATGGTATCTGATATATTGTAAGGTTCTATGGTAGCTAATCTGTTTCGGTGTAGCGGATTTAAGGTTGCAAGTTCGAATCCTACGCAATGTAATGTTTTTCTAAACCTGTAATTGTGGTTTCAGACAGACAAAAGGACACGACTTTTATGATAGCATAGAATGCAGATGTTGCATATTATTCATTGAGTATGCTCACTAAATTATTCACTGAAAAAGAAACTGTTCAATTGCTTCACATCTGGTTAAAGTTGAGAATTATTTTGAAACTAGTTAACATATGATTGGTTTTTATGACATGGTTATTTTTTCTTTAATTCAGAGTAGCAGAGGACATTTGGAACCTTATGCTTCTGCATGCCTTTGACAGCGAGCACAACCTGTTATCAACCTTAATGAGGTCACACGCTTGCATACCAGTAACACCTACTGGTAAATCTCAACTTCCCAAAAGATCTGATAAATCCAACAAGTCAGCTCGCTGTTCTCTACTGCAAAGGTACCAGCCAACCTGAAAATGCAGAATGGACATCACAAGATAGTTTTAAAACGGTTTTTTTCAAATAAACATCTGTGTTGAATTTGCTTGTCATATTATTCTATTTTGACTATGTTTAGTTTGTGCACTTCTACTTAACTTGTAGGTGCTAAATTAAATATTAATGGTTCAGGTATAGTGAAAGTGTTAAGCTGTTGTAAGTAATGCTGATACTTACCAGTACAAGTTACTTCTTTATTCTATAAGTTGAACAATCATCTATTGTACCTGATATATTGTTAGGTTCTACGGTATCTTATCTATTATAAAGCTTTATGGTACCTGATGTATTGTAAAGCTCTGTAGTACCTGAGCTATTGTAAGGTTTTTGGTACTTGATCAATTGCAAAGTTCTATGGTAACTGAGCTATTGTCAGATTCGCCCTTCATACAGTTAGAGTACAGCAAAGGTTGTATCGATAACTAACCATTAGATTTAGAATGTTGAAGTAGAGTAATTAAACTATGATGATAAAATCTTATTGGTGAAGACAGTGACGGCTGTATTTTTACTTTAATACATTTTTTGTGCTACGCTAGGTAACTCTATGTTTACACATAGAATTCCCTAGCGTAGCACAAAAATACAGCTCAAGTTGATAGGCTATTACTTACTGCTGTGACAAAACATCTAATACTAGTAGTTAGTAACACAATGGATCAGATATATTTTTTTTCAGGTGGTAAACTGATGAGCTGCTATACACTGTTGCACTATGGAACTGTCACATTTCCCTGTTTTCTTTAGTGCTCGCCGTGGAGGAATGTCAGTTATACCTAAACTTTCATGCCAAGTTCTATACCTGCACCATCTACAGTTATCGCCACACGATAGATTGTGACAATTTTGAAGGCAGTTCTGATCAGCAAGAGTGTAAAATCATGAATTGCGAAATCATGATTAGGCTTGAGGTACGTTTCTAAAGTTTTTCCATTTTTCCTACTAAAGGTAATTTTTGTTTTGCGCGTGAACATATGAAAAGTGACTAGCATTGATAGAAAGCTATGTATTTTTTCTATTGTAAGGTGCTATGGTACCTGATCAATTGCAAAGTTCTATGGTAAATGAGCTAATGTCAGGTTTGCCCTACATACAGTTAGAGTACAGCAAATGTTGTATCGATAACTAACCATTAGATTTAGAAGGTTGAAGTAGAGTAATAAAACTATGATGGTAAAATCTTATTGGTAAAGACAGTGACGGCTGTATTTATACTTTAATACATTTTTTGTGCTACGCTAGGTAACTCTATGTTTGCGCATAGAGTTACCTAGTGTAGCACCAAAATACAGTTCAAGTTGATATTACTTACTGCTGTGAGAAAACACCTATTACTAGTAGTTAGTAACACAAGAGATCTGTTATATTTTTTTCAAGTGGTAAACTGTGGAGCTGCTATACACTGTTGCACTATAGAATTGTCACATTTCCCTGTTTTCTTTAGTGCTCGCCGAGGAGGAATGTCAGTTATACCTAAACTTTCATGCCAAGTTCTATACCTGCACCATTTGCAGTTGTCGCCAACCGATAAATTGTGACAATTTTGCAGGCAGTTCCGATCAGCAAGAGTATAAATTCATGAATTGCGAAATAATGATTCAGCTTGAGGTACGTTCCTAGAGTTCTTCCATTTTTCCTGACTAAAGGTAATTTTAATTTTGTGTGTAAACATTAAAAAATGACTAGCATTGATAGAAAGCTATGAATTTTCTCTATTGTTCTATGTTATTTGATCAGTTGTAAAGTTCTATGATATCTGATATATTATAAGGTTCAATAGTATCTGATCTATTGTAAGGTTCTATGGTATTTGATGGGTCAAAAGACTGTATTTCCACACAAGAAAGTTACTGCATGAATGTCTAACATTAGTTCATATCATGTGAACAACCTTGTTAGAGTTGCCTGCCCGCGGACAAGCAACTCAAACAACAAGCTTCACAAGATTCCTTTCATGATTTGAACTTGTCTAATATGTATTATCCCTTTGGTTACCAATCGGTCTTATGGAGTTTTGCTACAGTGGCATTCGGACATATCCATAAAAATCAGATTTTAAACAAGGAATTAAATGCCAAGTGGGTACCAGCTTTATTTCTAGCAAAATAAAGAAATATAAATGAAAACATTAACTAATGGTTTCAGTAAAAAAATTTTATACATTTGGCTAACACCAAACCCTGAGATAAAATGCAAGATGAAAAATAAATTCTAGTAGATTAATAGCTTTTTAGATTGCCATTCAAAATACTAATAAATTTTAACTGCAATCACCTTATTCAAAGTTTATTTTTGGAAAGATACATGTACCAGCTGCTTATTAATAAACTCAGAGTTAGTAAGTGCCTCTCGTAGTTGAAGTGAATGGATTATGTTACGGAAGGATAAGAATGTTTGTAAGCTCAGAAAGAATTTGTCTTGATGCTGATAGCTTATAGAAGATTTTAGCTTCACAAGTGTTGCGTTCCGTTGCTCTGCAACTTGAGTGTTGATAGTTTTTAGATGGTCGTATGCATTTATATTATATCCACCACAGCATCCTGAAATCAGAATTAGTCAAGCATGATCAGCAATACAGATGCGTCTCTCAATGACGCAAATATTGTAATATAGCAAAAAATGTAATATAACAATATTACCAAATACTGTTATACTATTTATGATGACTATATTTATACGCCGCTTACCAGTATGGTTGTGCCAGTGAAATCTATATACCAGAAACTTTGTCTCTCTGAAAAAGGCCGGATTTCGATTGAGAGCATACCTGGGTAATGCACAAGCATTGTTGTAGATGACAATCTTAGGTGCTAAAAATAAAAGAAATGTTCAAAACATGGCATTGCTTCATTATGAAAAAGTTGAATATCAATATAAAAAGACAACATGCAGGTGTATACTAATGTTAGATGTTTTGAACCATATTCTTGGTATATATTACTGAATTTAAACTGTCGAAAGAGTTAGGGAAAGCAAATTAAAAAGATTCTATGGAATCTTCAGTTGAATTATCTGCAAAGAGGTGTTCTGAATATATTTCTCCATTCCAATTATCTACAAGTGCATTGCAGACAATTGCCTGGCTCATTGCATATTTATTAGACCTCGTCTGCTTGCTGTAGGAGCAGCTCCATTACCTGGCTCATTGCATATTTGTTTTGTCAATAAAGATTTTGTGTAAAAACAATTAGATATAGAAGTGAAGGCGTTTAAACGTATTTAACAGTTAAAACGGGCTTTAGGTTTCTAAGATAGCGCTATTGGCAGGTGGAGTTGGCACGTGAAGACAGAGTGTATCCTATTGTTGTTAGCTGTTACTGTTATTGTTATTAATATTAGCTATTATTGTGTATCCAGGATACTAACATAGCATATTTTTGTTACTACCATAGTGCATTCAAGTTACCATCAAACAATGTATAACATACTCTTAAATAATATTTATAGAATGCTACCAGAAAATATATAGATATGTGAATATGTAGAATGTACTGAATGAATCGTGTGTTGCAGATGAGGTACAAGCAGAACATAGAGGTATGTCATTTTCTCGGACTGTCCGACAGAGTGCTTGACCGATCTGTTCACTGGCTGGTCACTTCTTCAATGGGCGATTGGGACGCCTTAAAGATTGCTCTCATATATGAAGGTTTAGCACCAGTAGGAGGTATGGCTGTCCCTCTTGACCAGAAGGGTGGGTTTTTATATTCACTCGTGTTTTAATGGTCTTACTTTCTTCTTTTTAGCTGAGGAAGCTGGTCAAGAATGTTATGTAGAACAAGATCTTTTTATATCTATTGATCCTTTATTGTTGTATTTTCATAGATATGAGACAAGATGTACTCCAGCCTCGAGTTATGAAAGAAACCGAGTCGGATGGCTATGCAGGCAAAGTTTTCTGCTACCTTCCACTGCCTATGAAAAGTGGTCTTCCTGTGCACATTAACATTAACATCGCGAGCAAGTCTTGTATTGATAAGGCTTATCGTAGCTTCTGCGTCGACGAGTGATGTGCAGATAAATCCATTGATCTTCACATCTATTGTGGCTCTTCTACAATCTTTATTTGAGGCTTTGCTAACACCATTAACCTGTTCGGGTTATCTTCGCGAAGTTTGTATATTGTATGCCTGCGAAAAGTAGTCATTCCATGCCCTCAATCATTCACGCTTTTCGTCAGTTGCTCCTGGTCGTGAGTATTTGGGTACGTAGGGTTTATATGATGGTGGTGCACTGCTTAAGTCTTCTAATGATAATTCGATTTCTAAGTCTTCCGGTGGTGCGGATGGGTCATCATCGAACTATTTTTCAGATTCGTCTTCTCGTTCGGGCATGTCGGTTAGTTCCAGTGCCGTCTCCACATGTAAAGCGTTTACCGTTGCACTCTTCCTTGCTCTGTACACAAAGCATCCTTTTGTGATTCCTCCGATGACTGTTGATAAAACCATTAATGTAAGAATGATGTTGCAAGCGAACGTCCAGAGCTCATAACCTGAGGTTACGTGTCCTCCAAATAAAAAGCTGAATAGTGAAGGGCCAAATAGTTTCTCTCTGCTCTCTACGGTGTTGTAATGTAGGGTGTTATGGCGGTTCGTGACGATTCCCATAGCCTTTAGTACTCTTTTCTGTCTGTCTAAGGTAGATAGGATTTCATTCAGTTCTCCGTAATCGTCTGTGTTTGACCATCTTAACATATGTGCTCTGCTAAATATTGTTTCTTGTATTTGTAGGGGCTGGCTGCAGAGGTTGATGTACGGAATGCTCAAGTCGGTGGCTTCCTTAATTGGCGAAATCGTCCCGTTCGGAAAGTATTCAGAGATGTTACCTTCCAGCATCATCAATGTGCCTCTTTTGTCTTGCAATTGACTGTATAGGTGTCTGGGTGTATCACATTGTCTTTTGGATTGAAATATCCAATTTTTTCTGTACCGGCTGTTTTGATCATCATCGGAATAAATTCTGTGCAGTTATTCTTTTCCATTGGCAGTATTTCGTATTGACTGTAGTTAAGTATAGTACAATGGTAAACTTGGAGGAAACCCGGACCTGTTGTAGCAATAACATTTGGGTTTCCCAGTAAATATCTTGCGCTGAGTGTCGCGTGTTCTCCTATTAGCATGGTAACTATCTGTAAAATCTCAGCTAGATTGTAGGAGGCGTAGAAGTAAGCTGACCAAAATAGTTTTTGAGTCATCTTAGTTTGCTGGTAGGCAAGTGACTGTAGCATTGTATTGAAGAAGGCAGCGTTTTGACCCACTGCTGATACTCTTGCCTTTATCGTATCGTTAATTGTGACATTCGTCAATGGTGTGAGAAATTTCACTATAAGGCCTTGGTCCGAAAGCGAAACATTAGAGTTGTTACAGCCTTTATGTGAATTCAGTCTCGAGTTATAAAATGTCAGAGCTAAATCTTGTTTATTGGAGACAAAATGTGCGTCGAAAAATTATTCTTTTTCGTTGAACCATGGCGGGTATTCACATGTTTCGACTATGTCCAGGTCCCACATAAGCATTGATCTGTCGTTTAATTCACAAGAGCCGTTGTTGTAATTGCAGTAAATGACGTCTCCGGTTGTACTTTAAAATTTGTCAGATCCGTGTCTCTTGTATAGGTAAGTTGCCACATAACTGCATTGCTTAGCGCTGAAGGTTTTCTGTTGGCAGCACCATACATACATGGCGTTGGTTGGTTCATTCGTAATATACATTCCATCTCCTCTATGTAAAAATCCAGCTTGGCACTTCTTATGTATTACCATGTCAGTGCATTCTTCTAAGGTTACTATCTGGGTTCTGCTTGAGGTTGTCCTGGTCTTAATGTCTCTGAAAAATTAAATTTGTGTCGTGACATGTGCGGTGAACTTCGTGCACCGGTAGGCGATAGTCTTTTGCTTGATCATATTCTTCTTGTAGGTAGTAACGTTAAATTTCTGGGGTGCCATGTCTGATTGTTTGCTGGTGTCCGTTGAGCATTCGTATTCTTGTTCTACTCAAAATGTTTGTGGAGAATCATTTTCTCCTGTGCCGCAAATCATGGGGTTGTTTGGTTGTCCTTTTGATGCTGTCGCCCCGGTAATGCGTAAGGCTAAGCATAGAAGGCTAAATTGGAAGTAGCTGGCAAGGTTGAATAGGCCGAGCCGTCCTCCGGTGAATCTTATGCGTTTAGGTCGTCGGTCTACTATTTAGATCTAATGTGGCATTTATGTTTGCAACCACAACTTTGACCTTCACAAAAGACATGTGTAGATAAACCGTTCATAGTGGAATCACTGCAATGAAAACTCGGTGAATATTTATATTTTGCTGAGAAATCATTAGCTGTCAATATATTGAAAAAGGGAGGCAACTCTATTATTGAATGCAACCAGAGTATAGTCTAAGAAGAGACAACTCTATTACTTAGCGCATGCATTTGATTCACTTTCTGTGAACTCAATGTTCATCTGAGGTTGATAGAGAATCGGGTTTTAAGATGAAACGGTCCTAATGCTTAAACTATAAATGGGACCTCTTATTCAACTCACAGTGAAAATAAATCAAGGGAAGATATTTCTTTTGCTCAATACACCCAGGTCCTTGTGTTCATGTGAAATCACAACTTTTACTATTGAATACAGTATTGACTCTATAAGATTCTGATGCATATTAAGGCTACAAGCTAACTTCAAATCATTTTATTTTACGTTGTTAAAGTTTTTTGAATTATTTAGTTGAAGTGCCTCAGAACTGTCTGCTTCAATAGCATTCATTGGACTGCCTTATATATATACTTCACTTTATATATGTTCACTTACACAGTTGTATAAGCATACGACATACTGACTTATATAAAATTTATTAGCTCAACATTTTGGCAAATTTGATCTGTTGGAAAACTAGGGTAAACTACATGTATGTTCACATGATGAATAGATGAGCTCTGGTTCACTTGAAAACTGTTTTGTCGAATGATATTAAAACTTCATTGGTTTTCCTAGCTAGTGGTTTATATATCTGTAGGTTTATTGTCTATACGGTTTGTATTATGTTTGAGGTACAATTCCTTATTAAAATCGGTCGGATCATGATATTCCACGATTATAGGCTGCAATGTCAAGTTTTATGGTAATCCGTCATGTTAAAAGTATCCATGAAGTTACGGGTAGTCATGATGTTTTATTAAAGTGTTTTAGGTTAGAATACCTTTTCATAAAACGTTTTTACCTGTCCACCAGAACAGACACACACACACACAGCTAAAGTTCTACTGACAGTGGTCTTTTATACCGTAAAACAACTCCATGTATACGGTCTACTAAAACTGTTTGCCCTGATTGTACTATTTTTATACGTGTCGAAAGCATTCCTGCATGTCAATGATAGGGTGAAAACAATGGAAATCTGCAGTGTGTTTTGCAGCTAGTCCTTATTGTATCAGACTCAAACCACTCCAATCGGAGATGTCCTGTTGTTATACAGAGAACTAACAATAAAATTGAAAATGTTAGGCAAACTGAAAATCTTCAAATTGGCTGTATTGAAAAAAAATTTCTTTGTTGTCAAATTTTATGGTAATCTGCTAGTTGAAAACATTTTGTGAAAAAATGGTACATCACAAATTCTAATTGATCGTTAATTAAGCAATATCAGTTGACTGCTATAATAATTACATAACTAGGACAATTCTAACTTTTGAACATGTATGCATTATATATACATCTTGCTACTTTTACTTTATTTCATCACCAAATTCAATGCTTTAAAAAAGTATATCATAATAATCATCCCACAAGTGATATTATTTATTAACAAGCAGTATTGCTATTGTCGGACAAAAAATTGATGAAAAACTTTGCAATTAGGCTATCTCAGCATTTGGATAGTTTCTTTACAGAAGTTTTCCTCCCTTTATTTTAATAAACAACCTATACATACAGGTTTTTGCTTTAACCTTATAAAAATATTTTGATATCATAATCTTATTAATAATCTGGCTGAGTTTTGTAATGGTTAGTTTAACATATATCTATGCAGTATCAGAAATTACAATTCTATTGAAAAGGCAACTCTAAATACAAACATGCAGTCAGACATATTTGTATGTCTGACGGAATTCTCTGTCTTGTCACAAGCATCTCATCTACAACTTGTTCCATATGTGCAAACACATTATCAATTGATGGGTCAAAAGACTGTATTTCCGCACTAGAAAATTACTGCATGGATGCCTAACATTAGTTCAAATCATGTGAACCTTGCTGGAGTTGCCTGCCCACAAAGAGTTTCCTAAAGATGGAAACTGGCGGTTTTGTATTGAATTCCACCAATCGAATTCCGTCACAGAATAAGACTGTCATCCATTGTCGCGAATAGATGAAAGTCTTGATGCATTGGCCGGGAGTAAGATAAACAATTATCAAACCGAAGGGTTATATTCAGGGCATTTAGTTTGCAAAAGGACTAATCATAGTTTCTAAACGACGCAGCGATCTTCACGAACGCTGACGGAAAGACCGCTCAGGCATTGGATAAACAATTGGTCGAAGACAGCGTAACTGAAACGATGTTTCGATAAAAGCAAAAAGGCCTATGTAAAAAGGTCGGTGCTATCTATAAAACTAGACTTTCGGACAAATTGGCTAGTGGTCGTGCATTAACCCTTTGTGGCGACACCAGTGTTCGTTCTAATCGCAGCACGTTAAAAGGGCAACAAATGCAAATGTCTTTAGATTGGTTTATCTTAAAACGGCCGGCTAGTCGTGAAAGTGAAACAAAGGAAAAACTAGCTAACTAGCGAGAAACCTCAAACTATAAACGCCGAAGAAATTTCAATTACGAAAAATGAAAGTTTGCTTTTAGGTTTGCTTTTAAGTTTGTCTTTGAAGGCTTTGATAAAACCCAAATTTATCAAAGTCAACTGTTGTAACAAAGAATAACACGTATATCGCCCTCTCTGGCAAATGCTAGCGTTAGCTGCTACTGTATGTATTTAATTTTACATTTTAATTAATCACATTTCCTCTTGCCTTGTTTTTTTATTTGTTACTTTTTGAAAGCATGTGGTA
Source organism: Watersipora subatra (assembly GCF_963576615.1). NCBI lineage: Eukaryota > Metazoa > Bryozoa > Gymnolaemata > Cheilostomatida > Watersiporidae > Watersipora > Watersipora subatra. Next base: position 184,783 of record NW_027045384.1, read on the forward strand.
AGTTAGGACAATAACCAACATGTTTTTTCTGTTACAATATCTTGTTTTGAGTGTTTTATTAGCATTTTTAAAGTATAGAAACCAATTATTGCATATTTAATTGTTCTATATGTAAATAGATTGCACCAACATGCGAGTAAATTGACATACGAGCTCAGTCTCGGAACGCATTAAGCGCGTATGTCGAAGTATGACTGCACCTCAAATTGAAAACTAGCTGCTAGACAGATTTAGTAAACATAGCCAAGTTCCAAATTTTTTCAAATCGCCGCTGGGGCTTTGAAATACATGTAAGCCCATTGCTAATGCATCACACGTCTTTGCCAAATTTTTCAACCTTGTCGCAAGTTATTCGGAATTTGGCATGGCATCATCATTGAAAAAATCTCTTGCAGTTCTATACGTTGAAAAAACTCATAACTTACCACCACAAATTGTTGGTTCACTAAAGGCTTTCACATCGATGAACATTCATGAAAATCTCTGAATGCGGCAAAAAATAAATTTCATACAAACATAAATTTCTCAGCTAAATATAAACCTAAACAAGTGGTATACGCATGTGAAGGTCTTACTCTATTGCTAACTGCTTTCACGGATTAATTTATTTGCGAATGTGTTCATCCGCGAATAATTTAGTCCGCGAATATGCTTGAAAAGACCATTTTCGCGAAATTCAATTCCACGAATAATTTCATCCTGTAGGGTAAAATATAGTTTTATATTCCTAGTAGAGCGAGGCACTAACCAGTGCATCAACTATTGATATATTAACAATGAGTCACTGTTTGACTTCCAGCAGTTTAAGAATGGCTAGGAAAAGATGTGACGGCGTGATGGCATGCCACCTGTTCATTAACCAGTTCTAAGGCTACTGATACTCGAGAGATGCCATCGAGAATGATAACATTTATTATGAGATGAATGGCTATTATTAATGCTCAAATCATTATAGATCGAGAGGGAGCTAATTTTGTCCAAGTATTATCTTTGTATGTTATATATCCATATGTTGACAAAATAGATAACATCACTAAATTATATAAATGCAACTATATTACTGCAATTTGAAAGCTCGATGCTTTCAACAAAAAATTATCTCGTACGGTATGCATTCATAAATTGACAAGCAAAAGGTCGATACAGTGGGTGATTGACCAAAATATAGATGACCTCGCTAGATCATGAAAATGCAATTAGATTGCCAGTTAGAAAGATCAACCCTATCAACAAATATTATCTTCATACTGTATAGATTCATGAGTTGATTGATAAAAAGTCAATATATTATATGATCAATAAAATATAGCCATGGGTTGACCTCAGTAGATTATGTGGACTGATTTTGATTGATGAAACTCGAGGAATGCTCATGGAAGAACTATCGATGAAAGATCGACCCACAAAAGACATGTGTAGATAACCTGTTCATAGTGGAATCACTGCAATGAAAACTCGGTGAATATTCATATTTTGCTGAGAAATCATTAGCTGTCAGTATATTGAATAAAGAGAGGCAACTCTATTATTGAATGCAACCAGAGTATAGTCTAAGAAGAGACAACTCTATTACTTAGCGCATGCATTTGATTCACTTTCTGGGAACTCAATGTTCATCTGAGGTTGATAGAGAATCGGGCTATAAGATAAAACGGTCCTAATGCTTCAACTATAAATGGGGCCTCTTATTCAACTCACAGTGAAAATAAATCAAGGGGAGATAATTCTTTTGCTCAATACACCCAGGGCCTTGTGTTCATGTGGAATCACAATTTTTACTATTGAATACAGTATTGACTCTATAAGATTCTGATGCATATTAAGGCTACAAGCTAACTTCAAATAATTTTATTTTACCTTGTTAAAGTTTTTTGAATTATTTAGTTGAAGTGCCTCAGAACCATCTGCTTCGATAGCATTCATTGGACTGCTTTATATATATACTTCACTTTATACATGTTCACTTACACAGTTGTATAAGCATACGACATACTGACTTATATGAAATTTATTAGCTCAACATTCTTGCAAATTTGATCTGTTGGAAAACTAGAGTAAACTATGTTCACATGGTGAATAGATGAGCTCTGGTTGACTTGAAAACTGTTTTGTCGAATGATATTAAGACTTCATTGGTTTTCCTAGCTAGTGGTTTATATATCTGTAGGTTTATTGTCTATACGGTTTGTATTATGTTTGAGGTACAATTCCTTATTAAAATCGTTTGGATCATGATATTTCACGATTATAGGCTGCAATGTCAAGTTTTATGGTAATCCGTCATGTTAACAGTATCCGTCAAGTTAGGGGTGGTCATGATTTCTTATTAAAGTATTTCAGGTTAGAATACCTTTTCATAAAACGTTTTCACCTGTCCACCAGAACAGACACACACATAGCTTAAGTTCTATTGACAGTGGTCTTTCATACCGTAAAACAACTCCATATATATGGTCTACTGAAAATGTTTGCCCTGATCACACAGTTTTTATACGTGTCGTAAGCATTCCTGCATGTCAATGATAGGGTGAAAACAATGGAAATCTGCGGTGTGTTTTACAGCTAGTCCCTTTTGTATCAGACTCAAACCACTCCAATCGCAGATGTCCCGTTGTTATACAGAGAACTAACAATAAAAAATTGAAGATGTTAAGCGAACTGAAAATCTTCAAATTGGCTGTATTGAAAAAAAATTTCTTTGTTGTCAAATTTTATGGTAATCTGCTAGTTGAAAACATTTTGTGAAAAAATGGTGCATCACGAATTCTTATTAATCGTTAATTAAGCAATATCAGTTGACTGCTATAATAATTACATAACTAGGACAATTCTAACTTTCGAACATGTATGCATTATACATACGTCTTGCTACTTTTACTTTTTTTATCACCAAATTCAATGCTTTAAAAAATATATCACTAATAAAAAACTGTCACATTTCCCTGTTTTCTTTAGTGCTCGCCGTGGAGGAATGTCAGTTATACCTAAACTTTCATGCCAAGTTCTATACCTGCATTATTTGCAGTTGTCGCCACCCGATAGATTGTGACAATTTTGCAGGCAGTTCCGATCAGCCAGAGTATAAATTCATGAATTGCGAAATAATGATTCAGCTTGAGGTACGTTCCTAGAGTTGTTCCATTTTTCCTGACTAGAGGTAATTTTTATTTTGCGTCTAAATTTTAAAAAGTCACTAGCATTGATAGAAAGCTATGTATTTTCTCTATTTTAAAGTTTTATGGTACCGGACCGATTGTAAAGTTTTATGATATCTGATATATTATCAGGTTCAATGGTATCTGATATATTGTAAGGTTCTATGGTATCTATTCTATTTGGGTGTAGTGGATTGAAGGTTGCAAATTCGAATCCTACGCATTGTAATATTTTTCCCAACTTTTAATTGTGGCTTCAGACAGAAAAAAGGACACTACACTTATGATAGCATAGAATTCGCATGTTGCATATTTTTCATTGAGTATGCTCACTTTATTATTCACTGAAAAAGAAACTGTTTAATTGCTTCACATCTGGTTGAAGTTGAGAATACTTTTGAAACTAGTTGACATATGATTCGTTTTTATGACATGGTTATTTTTTTTTTAATTCAGAGTAGCAGAGGACATCCGGAACCTTATGCTTCTGCATGCCTTTGACAGCGAGGACAAGCTGTTATCAACCTTAATGAGGTCACACGCTTACCATACCAGTTACCATACACCCGCTTACTGTCATACCAGTAACACCTACTGGTAAAAAGCTCAACTTCCCACAAGATTTGATAAATCCAAAAAGTCAGCTCGCTGTTCTCTACTGCAAAGGTTTCAGTCAACCTGACAATGTAGAATTGACATCACAAGATAGTTTTAAAACAGTTGTTTTCAAATAAACATGAGTGTTGAATTTGCTTGTCATATTATTCTATTTTGACTATGTTTAGTTTGTGCACTTTTACTTAACTTGTAGGTGCTAATTCAAATATTATTGGTTCAGATATAGTGAAAGTGTTAAGCTCTTGTAAGTAATGCTGATATTTACCAGTACAAGTTACTTCTTTATTCTATAAGTTGAACAATCATCTATTGTACCTGATATATTGTTAGGTTCTATGGTATCTTATCTATTATGAAGCTTTATGGTATCTGATATATTGTAAGGCTCTGTGGTACTATTTTCTCGATTGTAAGGTTCTATGGTACCTGATCAATTGTAAAGTTTTATGATATCTGATATATTATAAGGTTCAATGGTATCTGATATATTGTAAGGTTCTATGGTAGCTAATCTGTTTCGGTGTAGCGGATTTAAGGTTGCAAGTTCGAATCCTACGCAATGTAATGTTTTTCTAAACCTGTAATTGTGGTTTCAGACAGACAAAAGGACACGACTTTTATGATAGCATAGAATGCAGATGTTGCATATTATTCATTGAGTATGCTCACTAAATTATTCACTGAAAAAGAAACTGTTCAATTGCTTCACATCTGGTTAAAGTTGAGAATTCTTTTGAAACTAGTTAACATATGATTGGTTTTTATGACATGGTTATTTTTTTCTTTAATTCAGAGTAGCAGAGGACATTTGGAACCTTATGCTTCTGCATGCCTTTGACAGCGAGCACAACCTGTTATCAACCTTAATGAGGTCACACGCTTGCATACCAGTAACACCTACTGGTAAATCTCAACTTCCCAAAAGATCTGATAAATCCAACAAGTCAGCTCGCTGTTCTCTACTGCAAAGGTACCAGCCAACCTGAAAATGCAGAATGGACATCACAAGATAGTTTTAAAACAGTTTTTTTCAAATAAACATCTGTGTTGAATTTGCTTGTCATATTATTCTATTTTGACTATGTTTAGTTTGTGCACTTCTACTTAACTTGTAGGTGCTAAATTAAATATTAATGGTTCAGGTATAGTGAAAGTGTTAAGCTGTTGTAAGTAATGCTGATACTTACCAGTACAAGTTACTTCTTTATTCTATAAGTTGAACAATCATCTATTGTACCTGATATATTGTTAGGTTCTACGGTATCTTATCTATTATAAAGCTTTATGGTACCTGATGTATTGTAAAGCTCTGTAGTACCTGAGCTATTGTAAGGTTTTTGGTACTTGATCAATTGCAAAGTTCTATGGTAACTGAGCTATTGTCAGATTCGCCCTTCATACAGTTAGAGTACAGCAAAGGTTGTATCGATAACTAACCATTAGATTTAGAATGTTGAAGTAGAGTAATAAAACTATGATGATAAAATCTTATTGGTGAAGACAGTGACGGCTGTATTTTTACTTTAATACATTTTTTGTGCTACGCTAGGTAACTCTATGTTTACACATAGAATTACCTAGCGTAGCACAAAAATACAGCTCAAGTTGATAGGCTATTACTTACTGCTGTGACAAAACATCTATTACTAGTAGTTAGTAACACAAGAGATCTGTTATATTTTTTTCAAGTGGTAAACTGTGGAGCTGCTATACACTGTTGCACTATAGAATTGTCACATTTCCCTGTTTTCTTTAGTGCTCGCCGAGGAGGAATGTCAGTTATACCTAAACTTTCATGCCAAGTTCTATACCTGCACCATTTGCAGTTGTCGCCAACCGATAAATTGTGACAATTTTGCAGGCAGTTCCGATCAGCAAGAGTATAAATTCATGAATTGCGAAATAATGATTCAGCTTGAGGTACGTTCCTAGAGTTCTTCCATTTTTCCTGACTAAAGGTAATTTTAATTTTGTGTGTAAACATTAAAAAATGACTAGCATTGATAGAAAGCTATGAATTTTCTCTATTGTTCTATGTTATTTGATCAGTTGTAAAGTTCTATGATATCTGATATATTATAAGGTTCAATAGTATCTGATCTATTGTAAGGTTCTATGGTATTTGATGGGTCAAAAGACTGTATTTCCACACAAGAAAGTTACTGCATGAATGTCTAACATTAGTTCATATCATGTGAACAACCTTGTTAGAGTTGCCTGCCCGCGGACAAGCAACTCAAACAACAAGCTTCACAAGATTCCTTTCATGATTTGAACTTGTCTAATATGTATTATCCCTTTGGTTACCAATCGGTCTTATGGAGTTTTGCTACAGTGGCATTCGGACATATCCATAAAAATCAGATTTTAAACAAGGAATTAAATGCCAAGTGGGTACCAGCTTTATTTCTAGCAAAATAAAGAAATATAAATGAAAACATTAACTAATGGTTTCAGTAAAAAAATTTTATACATTTGGCTAACACCAAACCCTGAGATAAAATGCAAGATGAAAAATAAATTCTAGTAGATTAATAGCTTTTTAGATTGCCATTCAAAATACTAATAAATTTTAACTGCAATCACCTTATTCAAAGTTTATTTTTGGAAAGATACATGTACCAGCTGCTTATTAATAAACTCAGAGTTAGTAAGTGCCTCTCGTAGTTGAAGTGAATGGATTATGTTACGGAAGGATAAGAATGTTTGTAAGCTAAGAAAGAATTTGTCTTGATGCTGATAGCTTATAGAAGATTTTAGCTTCACAAGTGTTGCGTTCCGTTGCTCTGCAACTTGAGTGTTGATAGTTTTTAGATGGTCGTATGCATTTATATTATATCCACCACAGCATCCTGAAATCAGAATTAGTCAAGCATGATCAGCAATACAGATGCGTCTCTCAATGACGCAAATATTGTAATATAGCAAAAAATGTAATATAACAATATTACCAAATACTGTTATACTATTTATGATGACTATATTTATACGCCGCTTACCAGTATGGTTGTGCCAGTGAAATCTATATACCAGAAACTTTGTCTCTCTGAAAAAGGCCGGATTTCGATTGAGAGCATACCTGGGTAATGCACAAGCATTGTTGTAGATGACAATCTTAGGTGCTAAAAATAAAAGAAATGTTCAAAACATGGCATTGCTTCATTATGAAAAAGTTGAATATCAATATAAAAAGACAACATGCAGGTGTATACTAATGTTAGATGTTTTGAACCATATTCTTGGTATATATTACTGAATTTAAACTGTCGAAAGAGTTAGGGAAAGCAAATTAAAAAGATTCTATGGAATCTTCAGTTGAATTATCTGCAAAGAGGTGTTCTGAATATATTTCTCCATTCCAATTATCTACAAGTGCATTGCAGACAATTGCCTGGCTCATTGCATATTTATTAGACCTCGTCTGCTTGCTGTAGGAGCAGCTCCATTACCTGGCTCATTGCATATTTGTTTTGTCAATAAAGATTTTGTGTAAAAACAATTAGATATAGAAGTGAAGGCGTTTAAACGTATTTAACAGTTAAAACGGGCTTTAGGTTTCTAAGATAGCGCTATTGGCAGGTGGAGTTGGCACGTGAAGACAGAGTGTATCCTATTGTTGTTAGCTGTTACTGTTATTGTTATTAATATTAGCTATTATTGTGTATCCAGGATACTAACATAGCATATTTTTGTTACTACCATAGTGCATTCAAGTTACCATCAAACAATGTATAACATACTCTTAAATAATATTTATAGAATGCTACCAGAAAATATATAGATATGTGAATATGTAGAATGTACTGAATGAATCGTGTGTTGCAGATGAGGTACAAGCAGAGCATAGAGGTATGTCATTTTCTCGGACTGTCCGACAGAGTGCTTGACCGATCTGTTCACTGGCTGGTCACTTCTTCAATGGGCGATTGGGACGCCTTAAAGATTGCTCTCATATATGAAGGTTTAGCACCAGTAGGAGGTATGGCTGTCCCTCTTGACCAGAAGGGTGGGTTTTTATATTCACTCGTGTTTTAATGGTCTTACTTTCTTCTTTTTAGCTGAGGAAGCTGGTCAAGAATGTTATGTAGAACAAGATCTTTTTATATCTATTGATCCTTTATTGTTGTATTTTCATAGATATGAGACAAGATGTACTCCAGCCTCGAGTTATGAAAGAAACCGAGTCGGATGGCTATGCAGGCAAAGTTTTCTGCTACCTTCCACTGCCTATGAAAAGTGGTCTTCCTGTGCACATTAACATTAACATCGCGAGCAAGTCTTGTATTGATAAGGCTTATCGTAGCTTCTGCGTCGACGAGTGATGTGCAGATAAATCCATTGATCTTCACATCTATTGTGGCTCTTCTACAATCTTTATTTGAGGCTTTGCTAACACCATTAACCTGTTCGGGTTATCTTCGCGAAGTTTGTATATTGTATGCCTGCGAAAAGTAGTCATTCCATGCCCTCAATCATTCACGCTTTTCGTCAGTTGCTCCTGGTCGTGAGTATTTGGGTACGTAGGGTTTATATGATGGTGGTGCACTGCTTAAGTCTTCTAATGATAATTCGATTTCTAAGTCTTCCGGTGGTGCGGATGGGTCATCATCGAACTATTTTTCAGATTCGTCTTCTCGTTCGGGCATGTCGGTTAGTTCCAGTGCCGTCTCCACATGTAAAGCGTTTACCGTTGCACTCTTCCTTGCTCTGTACACAAAGCATCCTTTTGTGATTCCTCCGATGACTGTTGATAAAACCATTAATGTAAGAATGATGTTGCAAGCGAACGTCCAGAGCTCATAACCTGAGGTTACGTGTCCTCCAAATAAAAAGCTGAATAGTGAAGGGCCAAATAGTTTCTCTCTGCTCTCTACGGTGTTGTAATGTAGGGTGTTATGGCGGTTCGTGACGATTCCCATAGCCTTTAGTACTCTTTTCTGTCTGTCTAAGGTAGATAGGATTTCATTCAGTTCTCCGTAATCGTCTGTGTTTGACCATCTTAACATATGTGCTCTGCTAAATATTGTTTCTTGTATTTGTAGGGGCTGGCTGCAGAGGTTGATGTACGGAATGCTCAAGTCGGTGGCTTCCTTAATTGGCGAAATCGTCCCGTTCGGAAAGTATTCAGAGATGTTACCTTCCAGCATCATCAATGTGCCTCTTTTGTCTTGCAATTGACTGTATAGGTGTCTGGGTGTATCACATTGTCTTTTGGATTGAAATATCCAATTTTTTCTGTACCGGCTGTTTTGATCATCATCGGAATAAATTCTGTGCAGTTATTCTTTTCCATTGGCAGTATTTCGTATTGACTGTAGTTAAGTATAGTACAATGGTAAACTTGGAGGAAACCCGGACCTGTTGTAGCAATAACATTTGGGTTTCCCAGTAAATATCTTGCGCTGAGTGTCGCGTGTTCTCCTATTAGCATGGTAACTATCTGTAAAATCTCAGCTAGATTGTAGGAGGCGTAGAAGTAAGCTGACCAAAATAGTTTTTGAGTCATCTTAGTTTGCTGGTAGGCAAGTGACTGTAGCATTGTATTGAAGAAGGCAGCGTTTTGACCCACTGCTGATACTCTTGCCTTTATCGTATCGTTAATTGTGACATTCGTCAATGGTGTGAGAAATTTCACTATAAGGCCTTGGTCCGAAAGCGAAACATTAGAGTTGTTACAGCCTTTATGTGAATTCAGTCTCGAGTTATAAAATGTCAGAGCTAAATCTTGTTTATTGGAGACAAAATGTGCGTCGAAAAATTATTCTTTTTCGTTGAACCATGGCGGGTATTCACATGTTTCGACTATGTCCAGGTCCCACATAAGCATTGATCTGTCGTTTAATTCACAAGAGCCGTTGTTGTAATTGCAGTAAATGACGTCTCCGGTTGTACTTTAAAATTTGTCAGATCCGTGTCTCTTGTATAGGTAAGTTGCCACATAACTGCATTGCTTAGCGCTGAAGGTTTTCTGTTGGCAGCACCATACATACATGGCGTTGGTTGGTTCATTCGTAATATACATTCCATCTCCTCTATGTAAAAATCCAGCTTGGCACTTCTTATGTATTACCATGTCAGTGCATTCTTCTAAGGTTACTATCTGGGTTCTGCTTGAGGTTGTCCTGGTCTTAATGTCTCTGAAAAATTAAATTTGTGTCGTGACATGTGCGGTGAACTTCGTGCACCGGTAGGCGATAGTCTTTTGCTTGATCATATTCTTCTTGTAGGTAGTAACGTTAAATTTCTGGGGTGCCATGTCTGATTGTTTGCTGGTGTCCGTTGAGCATTCGTATTCTTGTTCTACTCAAAATGTTTGTGGAGAATCATTTTCTCCTGTGCCGCAAATCATGGGGTTGTTTGGTTGTCCTTTTGATGCTGTCGCCCCGGTAATGCGTAAGGCTAAGCATAGAAGGCTAAATTGGAAGTAGCTGGCAAGGTTGAATAGGCCGAGCCGTCCTCCGGTGAATCTTATGCGTTTAGGTCGTCGGTCTACTATTTAGATCTAATGTGGCATTTATGTTTGCAACCACAACTTTGACCTTCACAAAAGACATGTGTAGATAAACCGTTCATAGTGGAATCACTGCAATGAAAACTCGGTGAATATTTATATTTTGCTGAGAAATCATTAGCTGTCAATATATTGAAAAAGGGAGGCAACTCTATTATTGAATGCAACCAGAGTATAGTCTAAGAAGAGACAACTCTATTACTTAGCGCATGCATTTGATTCACTTTCTGTGAACTCAATGTTCATCTGAGGTTGATAGAGAATCGGGTTTTAAGATGAAACGGTCCTAATGCTTAAACTATAAATGGGACCTCTTATTCAACTCACAGTGAAAATAAATCAAGGGAAGATATTTCTTTTGCTCAATACACCCAGGTCCTTGTGTTCATGTGAAATCACAACTTTTACTATTGAATACAGTATTGACTCTATAAGATTCTGATGCATATTAAGGCTACAAGCTAACTTCAAATCATTTTATTTTACGTTGTTAAAGTTTTTTGAATTATTTAGTTGAAGTGCCTCAGAACTGTCTGCTTCAATAGCATTCATTGGACTGCCTTATATATATACTTCACTTTATATATGTTCACTTACACAGTTGTATAAGCATACGACATACTGACTTATATAAAATTTATTAGCTCAACATTTTGGCAAATTTGATCTGTTGGAAAACTAGGGTAAACTACATGTATGTTCACATGATGAATAGATGAGCTCTGGTTCACTTGAAAACTGTTTTGTCGAATGATATTAAAACTTCATTGGTTTTCCTAGCTAGTGGTTTATACATCTGTAGGTTTATTGTCTATACGGTTTGTATTATGTTTGAGGTACAATTCCTTATTAAAATCGGTCGGATCATGATATTCCACGATTATAGGCTGCAATGTCAAGTTTTATGGTAATCCGTCATGTTAAAAGTATCCATGAAGTTACGGGTAGTCATGATGTTTTATTAAAGTGTTTTAGGTTAGAATACCTTTTCATAAAACGTTTTTACCTGTCCACCAGAACAGACACACACACACACAGCTAAAGTTCTACTGACAGTGGTCTTTTATACCGTAAAACAACTCCATGTATACGGTCTACTAAAACTGTTTGCCCTGATTGTACTATTTTTATACGTGTCGAAAGCATTCCTGCATGTCAATGATAGGGTGAAAACAATGGAAATCTGCAGTGTGTTTTGCAGCTAGTCCTTATTGTATCAGACTCAAACCACTCCAATCGGAGATGTCCTGTTGTTATACAGAGAACTAACAATAAAATTGAAAATGTTAGGCAAACTGAAAATCTTCAAATTGGCTGTATTGAAAAAAAATTTCTTTATTGTCAAATTTTATGGTAATCTGCTAGTTGAAAACATTTTGTGAAAAAATGGTACATCACAAATTCTAATTGATCGTTAATTAAGCAATATCAGTTGACTGCTATAATAATTACATAACTAGGACAATTCTAACTTTTGAACATGTATGCATTATATATACATCTTGCTACTTTTACTTTATTTCATCACCAAATTCAATGCTTTAAAAAAGTATATCATAATAATCATCCCACAAGTGATATTATTTATTAACAAGCAGTATTGCTATTGTCGGACAAAAAATTGATGAAAAACTTTGCAATTAGGCTATCTCAGCATTTGGATAGTTTCTTTACAGAAGTTTTCCTCCCTTTATTTTAATAAACAACCTATACATACAGGTTTTTGCTTTAACCTTATAAAAATATTTTGATATCATAATCTTATTAATAATCTGGCTGAGTTTTGTAATGGTTAGTTTAACATATATCTATGCAGTATCAGAAATTACAATTCTATTGAAAAGGCAACTCTAAATACAAACATGCAGTCAGACATATTTGTATGTCTGATGGAATTCTCTGTCTTGTCACAAGCATCTCATCTACAACTTGTTCCATATGTGCAAACACATTATCAATTGATGGGTCAAAAGACTGTATTTCCGCACTAGAAAATTACTGCATGGATGCCTAACATTAGTTCAAATCATGTGAACCTTGCTGGAGTTGCCTGCCCACAAAGAGTTTCCTAAAGATGGAAACTGGCGGTTTTGTATTGAATTCCACCAATCGAATTCCGTCACAGAATAAGACTGTCATCCATTGTCGCGAATAGATGAAAGTCTTGATGCATTGGCCGGGAGTAAGATAAACAATTATCAAACCGAAGGGTTATATTCAGGGCATTTAGTTTGCAAAAGGACTAATCATAGTTTCTAAACGACGCAGCGATCTTCACGAACGCTGACGGAAAGACCGCTCAGGCATTGGATAAACAATTGGTCGAAGACAGCGTAACTGAAACGATGTTTCGATAAAAGCAAAAAGGCCTATGTAAAAAGGTCGGTGCTATCTATAAAAATAGACTTTCGGACAAATTGGCTAGTGGTCGTGCATTAACCCTTTGTGGCGACACCAGTGTTCGTTCTAATCGCAGCACGTTAAAAGGGCAACAAATGCAAATGTCTTTAGATTGGTTTATCTTAAAACGGCCGGCTAGTCGTGAAAGTGAAACAAAGGAAAAACTAGCTAACTAGCGAGAAACCTCAAACTATAAACGCCGAAGAAATTTCAATTACGAAAAATGAAAGTTTGCTTTTAGGTTTGCTTTTAAGTTTGTCTTTGAAGGCTTTGATAAAACCCAAATTTATCAAAGTCAACTGTTGTAACAAAGAATAACACGTATATCGCCCTCTCTGGCAAATGCTAGCGTTAGCTGCTACTGTATGTATTTAATTTTACATTTTAATTAATCACATTTCCTCTTGCCTTGTTTTTTTATTTGTTACTTTTTGAAAGCATGTGGTAAGTTAGGACAATAACCAACATGTTTTTTCTGTTACAATATCTTGTTTTGAGTGTTTTATTAGCATTTTTAAAGTATAGAAACCAATTATTGCATATTTAATTGTTCTATATGTAAATAGATTGCACCAACATGCGAGTAAATTGACATACGAGCTCAGTCTCGGAACGCATTAAGCGCGTATGTCGAAGTATGACTGCACCTCAAATTGAAAACTAGCTGCTAGACAGATTTAGTAAACATAGCCAAGTTCCAAATTTTTTCAAATCGCCGCTGGGGCTTTGAAATACATGTAAGCCCATTGCTAATGCATCACACGTCTTTGCCAAATTTTTCAACCTTGTCGCAAGTTATTCGGAATTTGGCATGGCATCATCATTGAAAAAATCTCTTGCAGTTCTATACGTTGAAAAAACTCATAACTTACCACCACAAATTGTTGGTTCACTAAAGGCTTTCACATCGATGAACATTCATGAAAATCTCTGAATGCGGCAAAAAATAAATTTCATACAAACATAAATTTCTCAGCTAAATATAAACCTAAACAAGTGGTATACGCATGTGAAGGTCTTACTCTATTGCTAACTGCTTTCACGGATTAATTTATTTGCGAATGTGTTCATCCGCGAATAATTTAGTCCGCGAATATGCTTGAAAAGACCATTTTCGCGAAATTCAATTCCACGAATAATTTCATCCTGTAGGGTAAAATATAGTTTTATATTCCTAGTAGAGCGAGGCACTAACCAGTGCATCAACTATTGATATATTAACAATGAGTCACTGTTTGACTTCCAGCAGTTTAAGAATGGCTAGGAAAAGATGTGACGGCGTGATGGCATGCCACCTGTTCATTAACCAGTTCTAAGGCTACTGATACTCGAGAGATGCCATCGAGAATGATAACATTTATTATGAGATGAATGGCTATTATTAATGCTCAAATCATTATAGATCGAGAGGGAGCTAATTTTGTCCAAGTATTATCTTTGTATGTTATATATCCATATGTTGACAAAATAGATAACATCACTAAATTATATAAATGCAATTATATTACTGCAATTTGAAAGCTCGATGCTTTCAACAAAAAATTATCTCGTACGGTATGCATTCATAAATTGACAAGCAAAAGGTCGATACAGTGGGTGATTGACCAAAATATAGATGACCTCGCTAGATCATGAAAATGCAATTAGATTGCCAGTTAGAAAGATCAACCCTATCAACAAATATTATCTTCATACTGTATAGATTCATGAGTTGATTGATAAAAAGTCAATATATTATATGATCAATAAAATATAGCCATGGGTTGACCTCAGTAGATTATGTGGACTGATTTTGATTGATGAAACTCGAGGAATGCTCATGGAAGAACTATCGATGAAAGATCGACCCACAAAAGACATGTGTAGATAACCTGTTCATAGTGGAATCACTGCAACGAAAACTCGGTGAATATTCATATTTTGCTGAGAAATCATTAGCTGTCAGTATATTGAATAAAGAGAGGCAACTCTATTATTGAATGCAACCAGAGTATAGTCTAAGAAGAGACAACTCTATTACTTAGCGCATGCATTTGATTCACTTTCTGGGAACTCAATGTTCATCTGAGGTTGATAGAGAATCGGGCTATAAGATAAAACGGTCCTAATGCTTCAACTATAAATGGGACCTCTTATTCAACTCACAGTGAAAATAAATCAAGGGGAGATAATTCTTTTGCTCAATACACCCAGGGCCTTGTGTTCATGTGGAATCACAATTTTTACTATTGAATACAGTATTGACTCTATAAGATTCTGATGCATATTAAGGCTACAAGCTAACTTCAAATAATTTTATTTTACCTTGTTAAAGTTTTTTGAATTATTTAGTTGAAGTGCCTCAGAACCATCTGCTTCGATAGCATTCATTGGACTGCTTTATATATATACTTCACTTTATACATGTTCACTTACACAGTTGTATAAGCATACGACATACTGACTTATATGAAATTTATTAGCTCAACATTCTTGCAAATTTGATCTGTTGGAAAACTAGAGTAAACTATGTTCACATGGTGAATAGATGAGCTCTGGTTGACTTGAAAACTGTTTTGTCGAATGATATTAAGACTTCATTGGTTTTCCTAGCTAGTGGTTTATATATCTGTAGGTTTATTGTCTATACGGTTTGTATTATGTTTGAGGTACAATTCCTTATTAAAATCGTTTGGATCATGATATTTCACGATTATAGGCTGCAATGTCAAGTTTTATGGTAATCCGTCATGTTAACAGTATCCGTCAAGTTAGGGGTGGTCATGATTTCTTATTAAAGTATTTCAGGTTAGAATACCTTTTCATAAAACGTTTTCACCTGTCCACCAGAACAGACACACACATAGCTTAAGTTCTATTGACAGTGGTCTTTCATACCGTAAAACAACTCCATATATATGGTCTACTGAAAATGTTTGCCCTGATCACACAGTTTTTATACGTGTCGTAAGCATTCCTGCATGTCAATGATAGGGTGAAAACAATGGAAATCTGCGGTGTGTTTTACAGCTAGTCCCTTTTGTATCAGACTCAAACCACTCCAATCGCAGATGTCCCGTTGTTATACAGAGAACTAACAATAAAAAATTGAAGATGTTAAGCGAACTGAAAATCTTCAAATTGGCTGTATTGAAAAAAAATTTCTTTGTTGTCAAATTTTATGGTAATCTGCTAGTTGAAAACATTTTGTGAAAAAATGGTGCATCACGAATTCTTATTAATCGTTAATTAAGCAATATCAGTTGACTGCTATAATAATTACATAACTAGGACAATTCTAACTTTCGAACATGTATGCATTATACATACGTCTTGCTACTTTTACTTTTTTTATCACCAAATTCAATGCTTTAAAAAATATATTATAATAATCATCACGCAAGTGATATTATTTATTAACAAGCAGTATTGCTATTGTCGGAAAGAAAATTGATGACAAACTTTGCAATTAGGCTATCTTAGCAACTGGATAGTTTCTTTACAGAAGTTTTCCTCCCTTTATTTTAATAAACAACCTATACATACAGGTTTTTGCTTTAACCTTATAAAAATATTTTGATATCATAATCTTATTAATAATCTGGCTGAGTTTTGTAATGGTTAGTTTAACATATATCTATGCAGTATCAGAAATTACAATTCTATTGAAAAGGCAACTCTAAATACAAACATGCAGTCAGACATATTTGTATGTCTGACGGAATTCTCTGTCTTGTCACAAGCATCTCATCTACAACTTGTTCCATATGTGCAAACACATTATCAATTGATGGGTCAAAAGACTGTATTTCCGCACTAGAAAATTACTGCATGGATGCCTAACATTAGTTCAAATCATGTGAACCTTGCTGGAGTTGCCTGCCCACAAAGAGTTTCCTAAAGATGGAAACTGGCGGTTTTGTATTGAATTCCACCAATCGAATTCCGTCACAGAATAAGACTGTCATCCATTGTCGCGAATAGATGAAAGTCTTGATGCATTGGCCGGGAGTAAGATAAACAATTATCAAACCGAAGGGTTATATTCAGGGCATTTAGTTTGCAAAAGGACTAATCATAGTTTCTAAACGACGCAGCGATCTTCACGAACGCTGACGGAAAGACCGCTCAGGCATTGGATAAACAATTGGTCGAAGACAGCGTAACTGAAACGATGTTTCGATAAAAGCAAAAAGGCCTATGTAAAAAGGTCGGTGCTATCTATAAAAATAGACTTTCGGACAAATTGGCTAGTGGTCGTGCATTAACCCTTTGTGGCGACACCAGTGTTCGTTCTAATCGCAGCACGTTAAAAGGGCAACAAATGCAAATGTCTTTAGATTGGTTTATCTTAAAACGGCCGGCTAGTCGTGAAAGTGAAACAAAGGAAAAACTAGCTAACTAGCGAGAAACCTCAAACTATAAACGCCGAAGAAATTTCAATTACGAAAAATGAAAGTTTGCTTTTAGGTTTGCTTTTAAGTTTGTCTTTGAAGGCTTTGATAAAACCCAAATTTATCAAAGTCAACTGTTGTAACAAAGAATAACACGTATATCGCCCTCTCTGGCAAATGCTAGCGTTAGCTGCTACTGTATGTATTTAATTTTACATTTTAATTAATCACATTTCCTCTTGCCTTGTTTTTTTATTTGTTACTTTTTGAAAGCATGTGGTAAGTTAGGACAATAACCAACATGTTTTTTCTGTTACAATATCTTGTTTTGAGTGTTTTATTAGCATTTTTAAAGTATAGAAACCAATTATTGCATATTTAATTGTTCTATATGTAAATAGATTGCACCAACATGCGAGTAAATTGACATACGAGCTCAGTCTCGGAACGCATTAAGCGCGTATGTCGAAGTATGACTGCACCTCAAATTGAAAACTAGCTGCTAGACAGATTTAGTAAACATAGCCAAGTTCCAAATTTTTTCAAATCGCCGCTGGGGCTTTGAAATACATGTAAGCCCATTGCTAATGCATCACACGTCTTTGCCAAATTTTTCAACCTTGTCGCAAGTTATTCGGAATTTGGCATGGCATCATCATTGAAAAAATCTCTTGCAGTTCTATACGTTGAAAAAACTCATAACTTACCACCACAAATTGTTGGTTCACTAAAGGCTTTCACATCGATGAACATTCATGAAAATCTCTGAATGCGGCAAAAAATAAATTTCATACAAACATAAATTTCTCAGCTAAATATAAACCTAAACAAGTGGTATACGCATGTGAAGGTCTTACTCTATTGCTAACTGCTTTCACGGATTAATTTATTTGCGAATGTGTTCATCCGCGAATAATTTAGTCCGCGAATATGCTTGAAAAGACCATTTTCGCGAAATTCAATTCCACGAATAATTTCATCCTGTAGGGTAAAATATAGTTTTATATTCCTAGTAGAGCGAGGCACTAACCAGTGCATCAACTATTGATATATTAACAATGAGTCACTGTTTGACTTCCAGCAGTTTAAGAATGGCTAGGAAAAGATGTGACGGCGTGATGGCATGCCACCTGTTCATTAACCAGTTCTAAGGCTACTGATACTCGAGAGATGCCATCGAGAATGATAACATTTATTATGAGATGAATGGCTATTATTAATGCTCAAATCATTATAGATCGAGAGGGAGCTAATTTTGTCCAAGTATTATCTTTGTATGTTATATATCCATATGTTGACAAAATAGATAACATCACTAAATTATATAAATGCAATTATATTACTGCAATTTGAAAGCTCGATGCTTTCAACAAAAAATTATCTCGTACGGTATGCATTCATAAATTGACAAGCAAAAGGTCGATACAGTGGGTGATTGACCAAAATATAGATGACCTCGCTAGATCATGAAAATGCAATTAGATTGCCAGTTAGAAAGATCAACCCTATCAACAAATATTATCTTCATACTGTATAGATTCATGAGTTGATTGATAAAAAGTCAATATATTATATGATCAATAAAATATAGCCATGGGTTGACCTCAGTAGATTATGTGGACTGATTTTGATTGATGAAACTCGAGGAATGCTCATGGAAGAACTATCGATGAAAGATCGACCCACAAAAGACATGTGTAGATAACCTGTTCATAGTGGAATCAATGCAATGAAAACTCGGTGAATATTCATATTTTGCTGAGAAATCATTAGCTGTCAGTATATTGAATAAAGAGAGGCAACTCTATTATTGAATGCAACCAGAGTATAGTCTAAGAAGAGACAACTCTATTACTTAGCGCATGCATTTGATTCACTTTCTGGGAACTCAATGTTCATCTGAGGTTGATAGAGAATCGGGCTATAAGATAAAACGGTCCTAATGCTTCAACTATAAATGGGACCTCTTATTCAACTCACAGTGAAAATAAATCAAGGGGAGATAATTCTTTTGCTCAATACACCCAGGGCCTTGTGTTCATGTGGAATCACAATTTTTACTATTGAATACAGTATTGACTCTATAAGATTCTGATGCATATTAAGGCTACAAGCTAACTTCAAATAATTTTATTTTACCTTGTTAAAGTTTTTTGAATTATTTAGTTGAAGTGCCTCAGAACCATCTGCTTCGATAGCATTCATTGGACTGCTTTATATATATACTTCACTTTATACATGTTCACTTACACAGTTGTATAAGCATACGACATACTGACTTATATGAAATTTATTAGCTCAACATTCTTGCAAATTTGATCTGTTGGAAAACTAGAGTAAACTATGTTCACATGGTGAATAGATGAGCTCTGGTTGACTTGAAAACTGTTTTGTCGAATGATATTAAGACTTCATTGGTTTTCCTAGCTAGTGGTTTATATATCTGTAGGTTTATTGTCTATACGGTTTGTATTATGTTTGAGGTACAATTCCTTATTAAAATCGTTTGGATCATGATATTTCACGATTATAGGCTGCAATGTCAAGTTTTATGGTAATCCGTCATGTTAACAGTATCCGTCAAGTTAGGGGTGGTCATGATTTCTTATTAAAGTATTTCAGGTTAGAATACCTTTTCATAAAACGTTTTCACCTGTCCACCAGAACAGACACACACATAGCTTAAGTTCTATTGACAGTGGTCTTTCATACCGTAAAACAACTCCATATATATGGTCTACTGAAAATGTTTGCCCTGATCACACAGTTTTTATACGTGTCGTAAGCATTCCTGCATGTCAATGATAGGGTGAAAACAATGGAAATCTGCGGTGTGTTTTACAGCTAGTCCCTTTTGTAACAGACTCAAACCACTCCAATCGCAGATGTCCCGTTGTTATACAGAGAACTAACAATAAAAAATTGAAGATGTTAAGCGAACTGAAAATCTTCAAATTGGCTGTATTGAAAAAAAATTTCTTTGTTGTCAAATTTTATGGTAATCTGCTAGTTGAAAACATTTTGTGAAAAAATGGTGCATCACGAATTCTTATTAATCGTTAATTAAGCAATATCAGTTGACTGCTATAATAATTACATAACTAGGACAATTCTAACTTTCGAACATGTATGCATTATACATACGTCTTGCTACTTTTGCTTTTTTTATCACCAAATTCAATGCTTTAAAAAATATATTATAATAATCATCACGCAAGTGATATTATTTATTAACAAGCAGTATTGCTATTGTCGGAAAGAAAATTGATGACAAACTTTGCAATTAGGCTATCTTAGCAACTGGATAGTTTCTTTACAGAAGTTGTCCTCCCTTTATTTTAATAAACAACCTATACATACAGGTTTTTACTTTAACGTTATAAAAATATTTTGATATAAAATTCTTATTAATAATCTGGCGGAGTTTTGTAATGGTTAGTTTAACATATATCTATGCAATATCAGAATTTACAATTTTATTGAAAAGGCAACTCCAAATACAAACATGCAGTCAGACATATTTGTATGTCTGACGGCATTCTCTGCTTTGTCACAAGCATCTCATCTACAACTTGTTCCATATGTGCAAACACATTATCAATTGATGGGTCAAAAGACTGTATTTCCGCACTAAAAATTACTGCATGGATGTCTAACATTAGTTCAAGTCGTGTGAACAACCTTGCTGGAGTTGCCTGCCCGCGGACCAGCAACTCAAACAACAAGGTTCACAAAATTCCTTTCATGATTTGAACTTGTCTAATATGTATTATCCCCTTGGTTACCAATCAGTTTTATGGAGCTTTCCTACAGTGGCATTCGGACATATCCATAAAAAAATCAGATTTTAAACAAGGAATTAAATGCCAAGTAGGTACCAGCTTTATTTCTAGCGAAATAAAGAAATATGAATAAAAACATTAACTAATGGTTTAAGTAAAAAAATTTTATACATTTGGCTAACACCAAACCCTGAGATGAAATGCAAGATGAAAAATAAAATCTAGTAGAGTAATAGCTTTTTAGATTGCCATTTAAAATACTAATAAATTCTAACTGCAAATCACCTTATTCAAAGTTCATTTTAGGAAAGATACATGTACCAGCTGCTTAATAATAAACTCAGAGTTAGTAAGTGCCTCTCGTAGTTGAAGTGAATGGATTATGTTACGGAAGGATAAGAATGTTTGTAAGCTAAGAAAGAATTTGTCTTGATGCTGATAGCTTATAGAAGATTTTAGCTTCACAAGTGTTGCGTTCCGTTGCTCTTCAACTTGAGTGTTGATAGTTTTTAGATGGTCGTATGCATTTATATTATATCCACCACAGCATCCTGAAATCAGAATTAGTCAAGCATGATCAGCAATACAGATGCGTCTCTCAATGACGCAAATATTGTAATATAGCAAAAAATGTAATATAACAATATTACTAAATACTGTTATACTATTTATGATGACTATATTTATACGCCACTTACCAGTATGGTTGTGCCAGTAAAATCTATCTACCAGAAACTTTGTCTCTCTGAAGAAGCCCGGATTTCGATTGAGAGCACACCTGGGTAATGCACAAGCATTGTTGTAGATGACAATCTTAGGTGCTAAAAATAAAAGAAATGTTCAAAACATGGCATGGCTTCATTATGAAAAAGTTGAATATCAATATAAAAAGACAACATGCAGGTGTATACTAATGTTAGATGTTTTGAACCGTATGCTTGGTATATATTACTGAATTTAAACTGTCGAAAGAGTTAGGGAAAGCAAATTAAAAAGATACTATGGAATATTCAGTTGAATTATCTGCAAAGAGGTGTTCTGAATATATTTCTCCATTCCAATCATCTACAAGTGCATTGCATACAAATATCATAAAGTGCAGAATAAAGTGTGAATGTGAATTCTACTTTGATAGCCTCAAATAAATAAGCACAAATGAATGCAAATGACAAAAAAATTGAAAAAAGATTTTTGCGAACTTCATAATAGCAAATGCTACTTAGTTATTATAATTTCTGCTAAAATAATTCACTTTGCACATGGAATTCATAAAAAGGAATTTTAATACTTTTTCAAAACATCATTTAGCATAATCATTACCACACTGCAGGTTTGTCCCAGGGGCTACACCCGATTAGCCAGGTAGGATGTTCAATGATCTCAACAGCATGAAGAATGTCTTCACCTATGTCTTCAACTGCTATTTGCCCGATCACTTCTTTTTAGATGGCGCAACTACATGTATGTTCAGGTTGGCAGAGATATCACTGTTTACTTGAAAATACCTTTTTCTGTTTTTACATAATGGTTATTATTTGCTCCTAGTTTTTATTAGACCTCATCCTATTGTTGCAGGAGCAGACAATTGCCTGGCTCATTGCATATTTATTAGACCTCGTCTGCTTGCTGTAGGAGCAGCTCCATTACCTGGCTCATTGCATATTTATTTTGTCAATAAAGATTTTGTGTAAAAACAATTAGATATAGAAGTGAAGGCGTTTAAACGTATTTAACAGTTTAAACGGGCTTTAGGTTTCCAAGATAGCGCTATTGGCAGGTGGAGTTGGCAGGTGAAGACGGAGTGTATCCTATTGTTGTTAGCTGTTACTGTTATTGTTATTAATATTAGCTATTATTGTGTATCCAGGATACTAACATAGCATATTTTTGGTACTACCATAGTGCATTCAAGTTACCATCAAACAATGTATAACATACTCTTAAATAATATTTATAGAATGCTACCAGAAAATATATAGATATGTGAATATGTAGAATGTACTGAATGAATCGTGTGTTGCAGATGAGGTACAAGCAGAGCAGAGAGGTATGTCATTTTCTCGGACTGTTCGAGGGAGTGCTTGACCGATCTGTTCACTGGCTGGTCACTTCCTCAATGGGCGATTGGGACGCCTTAGAGATTGCTCTCAGATATAAAGGCTTAGCGCCAGTAGGAGGTATGGCTGTCCCTCTTGACCAGAAGTGTGGGTTTTTATATTCACTCGTGTTTTAATGGTCTTACTTTCTCCTTTTTAGCTGAGGAAGCTGGTCAAGAATGTTATGTAGAACGAGATCTTTTTATACCTATTGATCCTTTATTGTTGTATTTTCATAGATAGGAGACAAGATGTACTCCAGCCTTGAGTTATGAAAGAAACCGAGTTGGATGGCTATGCAGGCAAAGTTTTCTGCTACCTTCCACTGCCTATGAAAAGTCGTCTTCCTGCGCACATTAACATTAACATCGCGAGCAAGTCTTGTATTGATAAGGCTTATCGTAGCTTCTGCGTCGACGAGTGATGTGCAGATAAATCCATTGATCTTCACATCTATTGTGGCTCTTCTACAATCTTTATTTGAGGCTTTGGTAACACCATTAACCTGTTCGGGTTATCTTCGCGAAGTTTGTATATTGTATGCCTGCGAAAAGTAGTCATTCCATGCCCTCAATCATTCACGTTTTTCGTCAGTTGCTCCTGGTCGTGAGTATTTGGGTACGTAGGGTTTATATGATGGTGGTGCACTGCTTAAGTCTTCTAATGATAATTCGATTTCTAAGTCTTCCGGTGGTGTGGATGGGTCATCATCGAACTATTTTTCAGATTTATCTTCTCGTTCGGGCATGTCGGTTAGTTCCAGTGCCGTCTCCACATGTAAAGCGTTTACCGTTGCACTCTTCCTTGCTCTGTACACAAAGCATCCTTTTGTGATTCCTCCGATGACTGTTGATAAAACCATTAATGTAAGAATGATGTTGCAAGCGAACGTCCAGAGCTCATAACCTGAGGTTACGTGTCCTCCAAATAAAAAGCTGAATAGTGAAGGGCCAAATAGTTTCTCTCTGCTCTCTACGGTGTTGTAATGTAGGGTGTTATGGCGGTTCGTGACGATTCCCATAGCCTTTAGTACTCTTTTCTGTCTGTCTAAGGTAGATAGGATTTCATTCAGTTCTCCGTAATCGTCTGTGTTTGACCGTCTTAACATATGTGCTCTGCTAAATATTGTTTCTTGTATTTGTAGGGGCTGGCTGCAGAGGTTGATGTCTGGAATGCTCAAGACGGTGGTTTCCTTAATTGGCGAAATCGTCCCGTTCGGAAAGTATTCAGAGATGTTACCTTCCAGCATCATCAATGTGCCTCTTTTGTCTTGCAATTGACTGTATAGGTATCTGGGTGTATCACATTGTCTTTTGGATTAAAATATCTAATTTTTTTTGTACCGGCTATTTTGATCATCATCGGAATAAATTCTGTGCAATTATTCTCTTCCATTGGCAGTATTTCGTATTGACTGTAGTTAAGTATAGTACAAGGGTAAACTTGGAGGAAACCCGAACCTGCTGTACCAATAACGTTTGGGTTTTCCAGTAAATATCTTGCGCTGAGTGTCGAGTGTTCTCCTATTAACATGGTAACTATCTGTAAAATCTCAGCTAGATTGTAGCAGGCGTAGAAGTAAGCTGACCAAAATAGTTTTTGAGTCATCTTAGTTTGCTGGTAGGCAAGTGACTGTAGCATTGTATTGAAGAAGGCAGCGTTTTGACCCACTGCTGATACTCTTGCCTTTATCGTATCGTTAATTGTGACATTCGTCAATGGTGTGAGAAATTTCACTATAAGGCCTTGGTCCGAAAGCGAAACATTAGAGTTGTTACAGCCTTTATGTGAATTCAGTCTCGAGTTATAAAATGTCAGAGCTAAATCTTGTTTATTGGAGACAAAATGTGCGTCGAAAAATTATTCTTTTTCGTTGAACCATGGCGGGTATTCACATGTTTCGACTATGTCCAGGTCCCACATAAGCATTGATCTGTCGTTTAATTCACAAGAGCCGTTGTTGTAATTGCAGTAAATGACGTCTCCGGTTGTACTTTAAAATTTGTCAGATTCGTGTCTCTTGTATAGGTAAGTTGCCACATAACTGCATTGCTTAGCGCTGAAGGTTTTCTGTTGGCAGCACCATACATACATGGCGTTGGTTGGTTCATTCGTAATATACATTCCATCTCCTCTATGTAAAAATCCAGCTTAGCACTTCTTATGTATTACCATGTCAGTGCATTCTTCTAAGGTTACTTTCTGGGTTCTGCTTGAGGTTGTCCTGGTCTTAATGTCTCTGAAAAATTAAATTTGTGTCATGACATGTGCGGTGAACTTCGTGCACCGGTAGGCGATAGTCTTTTGCTTGATCATATTTTTCTTGTAGGTAGTAACGTTAAATTTCTGGGGTGCCATGTCTGATTGTTTGCTGGTGTCCGTTGAGCATTCGTATTCTTGTTTTACTCGAAATGTTTGTAGAGAATGGTTTTCTCCTGAGCCGCAAATCATGGGGTTGTTTAGTTGTCCTTTTGATGATGTTGCCCCGGTAATGCATAAGACTAAGACTTAGTTTCTAGCATATCTACTAGGGGTTTTTTATATGGCGACCATAACTGACATGTGCATTCAAAAATTAGCTTCACAACTTTTGCATAAAGTGTGAAGCACAATTTGTCAAAAAAACAGCAGTTGGCTGACTTCCGATTTGGTCTCTTCATTATTAACTCAGCAGCTAGTCTAATATTAAAAATCTTGCAATGTGAATAAACACCTGTTACAAACCAAGATAACAAATATTTTTTGTTAAAGGTTGACTTGCAACAAAATTTACATTACAGTTATTTGGTATCAAAAGGTTTACCATGTCTCACTCTGCTGTGCTGTAGGTGCAAAATATGTGGAAATGTGATTACAAGGTCTTCAAAGTTCAAAAACAAGCAGTTAAACACAGCCAACACAAATGCGTAAATTGTGGCCATAGGTTGGAATCTCTTCCCAAAACGACTCCAGTTAACCTTAGTTGAACACGATGTGCTTCCTTTTACACTTTGACGCAATCTCATTAGTAAAAATATATTTGCAATTATACTTCACACATTCAATAAAACCATGTCTATTGTCCTTACGCGTCTATTTCATCGTCATTGTAATGCTGTTATTTTGATCACTGATATCTCAAAGCCTACGATAAAAATTAGTTTAATTTTTTAGTTTTAGTTCAAAGGAATGCATATCATCCATTGATAAACATGACAAGCCTGTTGGTCATCCGTGATAGTCGAAACATGCTGCAGAAATCGTTCTCGCTATTTGACCGGAAGTATGTGGATATGATCAGATTACGACTAGATGATTAGACCAAGCTAAAACGAAACTGTAAAGTAGCGAGCATCTATATTTGATAAGGGATTTTCAGTAAAACCCAAAGTGTTTAGGATAAATTAATGCTACAAAAGATTTTCTATGGAGCTTTTTAATGGCCTTTCAATTCTGTGGATAACAGCATGTGCATCAAAAAATCACCCCATTGAAATGAGTACGTCATTGAAATAAAGGTATTCCAAACTACGGCGCTTTTGTGATGGCTGTGATTCACTGTTTGCTTTGTAGCTTTGAAGAGCTTATAATTACAGTTCTACCTTTTTTGCACCTACCAAACAGCAGAGTAAGACATAGTGAACCTTCTGATACAAAATAACTGTTATATGAATTTTGTCGCAAGTCAATCTTTAAGACTAAAACACATCGGCTCTTATTAAGTAAAGGACAAAACTTAATACTTGATAGAATCTCTGACTGTTCAGTTGCTAAAAATCTAAACTGAATAGCATATAGACAACATGTTTAAGCAAAAATATACATATTGAATTGCTATCGGTATTTCTATAGTAAAAGGCTCTTGGTATTTCTATAGCAAAAAGGTATTGGTATTTCATAGTGAAAAGCCCTTGGTATTTCCAATGCCAAAGGTGGCCTGCAAGTTTCATTCCTCCTCAAAGATATGACAAGGTAAGTTAGTATGAGACAAAATAGAGAACATCAAGATCATAACTAACGTGTTCCAAAAGGAGTTAGTCGTAATAACATAGACATAAAGAACATGTATAACTAAGCATCTACTCCCATCCCTAAAGACACTCATGTCAAGAGCTTCCCTACAATTCGATATACAATTCTATTGATACAGCCATACAGTAATTGAGTTATACTGGCTGTTGCACTAAACCATGAAATTATAATAGCAGTGAATTTTTGGAAAAAGAAAATTACATGGTCATCCAAAGTTAGAGAAAGTAGCTAGCTGCGAAAAGCTTCTGCTATACAAAGAAAAAAACATTTAAGGATCTCTGAGCTTAGCTACCGTAGATAAGCTCAGGGTTAGTCAGGTTAGTAAGGTTTGTTATCAATGATCCCCCATGTTTACATTAGGTTGCTGTGATTTGAAAAAAACCAGCAACTTTTAGATAATAACAGAAAATTATCCTAAACTGCACCAGCGTTCACATTGCTCAAGCAAGCGTCATCTTTGACAAGTCACTATGTTGGCGATACTGTAAATTGCATCAGCATCACAATGCACTGGCAAGTATCATCTTCAATATGTGAGTAAGTCAGCAATTTTTTGAATTACACCAACTTGGCTTGTTTTTTCCAAGAGTTTACCATCTTGCACCAGCAGAACAGTTGCGTCTCCTTGGTATTTTCAACTTGTCAGGAAAGAAGTGGTATTTTCCCTTTAAAGCCAGCAGTAGGTTTAGAGTTGCGATATCTGTAAACAGAGGGTCAAGGATCAGACAACCTCTTTTAGCTCGCTAACCAAAATCCTCTCGATTTTCTATGGGGATATTTGTATTTAGCACAAAAAACTTGACGGAAAATAGCTAACTTGGTTTGGCGAGCAAAAATTCTTTGAAACTTGGTTGCCCAGTTTAATCTATATGGTAACAGGTTTTGCAAACTAGACATGCTCTGCAAGACATTGATGGAAAGCCAATTGGTCATCATTCTCAAAGAAAACTAGAAATCAAGATTATGTTAAACTAACAACTAGTCTAGGTGCTGTTGAGTCAGCCACTTGTACCAAGTATAAACAGACAGGTATTTGATACAATATAATATGATGACTAAGGGTTTTCTGCAAGTTTTGATTTACTCTGGTTAAAAGAACTAAGGCTCGTAGCAAAAAATGTCATGTTTGAGAATAATTGAATAGCTGGGACGATGGAAAATGACTGATCAAAAATTTTTTCTGCTGTAGCGATTGGTTCATTAGAACCCGACGGCGATGCCTTGACCTAAGCCTATTTTATGGTACTGAATATCCTATCTTCTCTGAAGAGCAACAAAAGTTCTATTCAAAGGAAGGCTGAAAATATTTGGGATATAATATGAAACCTCTATTTGAGCCCTATGGTGCTGTATTTTTCCAACCCTTTCACTCTAGTAGATGGACTTTTTTAAGACCATCGCTCATTTTAAAGAGTTTGTAAGCTAGAATTATTTCTCAATTTTAAGGTTCACTACAGTAGGATTGGATATACACAACATCCTTTGTACAGTTCTGCATGACAACCACCCAGCAATAAAGTATCAAACACATATTTCACATAATGGTTCCTAGCATAATAATAGATGGTTCCAGATTGCAAGACAAGTAACTAGGATAATAGCCTTTTACCACTTAATGAAATAAGTTTGGACAGTGAGCTATATTGGTTTACCAGAAACAAAGAAATAATAACGTGATTGTACTTGTAACCCTGGAGTTTGGCTGCGTGTGTGTGTTTTATTTCATCAACTAGTAAAAATATAGCATTTAGTGAAATATATATAGTTACAAAAATGATTAAAACAAAAATATAAATGAAAGCGTGATTCGTACATATTAAGATATGATAAGGTCTACATGCCCAGTAGCATGTGCTACATCATGATTCTAAAATAACACACCATTAGTTTAATTGCATGCAGCTACTACAGTACAAAACTATGCTGTTTGTTCTGGTTCTTCTCACTCGAGCTACCCATTTCAAACATGTCCTTCAGTGTGTTTGTCAGACACTAATTTACTGGCTATGCTGAGAATGTACATTACTTACTATTTCTTTCACTCTCCTTTAGGATATACATGTACTTCAAAGAATTAGTCAACACAATAATGCAGATGTGAGTGTTTACAGTCTTTGTAACCAGCCTCTAGAGTTGTTTTCTTTATCTGTCTCTTGGTATGTACAGCAATTTATGCCTCAGCTTAATAAAGATCTTTTTTTTTTAAAATGTCACAATGTTTAACAACATTTGAAGTTGTTTGGCGTATCTAGCATCCTCATGCTATTTATAACTGAACTTTGATATATTTACTGTTGGTGCACGACGATACTGTGGTCACAAAATAAAGATTTGAACCACATTAGCCTTCAAAAAAACAACAATTAAATAGGCTAATCACTTTCATGATAGGCTTGTTTATGTATAACAAAAAGGATGTTTTTGGGCAAGCTATGTATAATTGGGTGCATTAAAAATGGAAACCTCTTACAACATTTGTTTAGGAAGCTCAAACCTGTAATCTGGGAAAAAGCAATGGAGATCAATTTTCGCAAGGTCATTTTTAATTAGTTGAGTTGTTTGTCATCTACAATATATATAATTAAAAAACCATCATTAGCATTTGTCAATTATCTAAGCTACTTCTCGCGTGCAACTGTGCCAAATGATTAAAAATTTGTCAAGGAACTTGTTTCCAATTAAAATTAAGCTATTTTCCCTTAACCATTTTCCCAAAATTTGTAACCACTCACCATGATCTATACTAAATAGAAGAGAGCACTCTTTGAGAAGCCTGGTGTGAGATATCAAAACCCATCCAGATCACGTCACAAAAGTACCTGGAATAGTAACTGAACCATCACATGTAGCGGTGCACTAAACATGGTAACAATATGTAAGAGAACAACTAAATATCACTTTATAGATCCATATAACCAGAGTAAAACAGAGTACTTGGTGTTATTATAACACCCAGTATAATAACACCCAGAGTACTAGGTGTTATTATATACAACAAAAAGCAATAATGAAAGGAAAAGATTATATGTTTATATCTCTCACCCTGCAATAGGAGAAATGCAATATTGGCCAATATTAGAAGTAAAGTGCACTGATATCAATAGCATGACTAATATTATTATTATAGTAATAGTATAAAACCAATGCACAATTTTGTTTACATTTCAAAACGTCATAGCTAGCAATATCAAGAAGTTGTGATATTTATATATATTTTTAGAAATTCTGTACTACGTAGTCATTGTTCTGTAGTCATCCAAACTTATAATTAAATATTGTAATAACCTCATAAGGATAGTTAGAAAAAAAATCATTGCCATTTCCTTTACTTACATTGCGTTGGACATCAGCTAGAATACTAAAGCATTCAAGACTGTCTAAAATATCAGTTACTTTGAAATTGGCATAAATGAAACTTTCATGAAATGATTTCAGTACTCCTACGTTAATTACAAAAACCTTCGACATTTCGACAATGCTATAGACTAATGAGATGCGCACATTATTTTTCCGTGAAATGCGCACAACTTAATCGTTCTATTCTCTGTTGCTAGGCGTTTCAATTTCCAGTCTTAACTTTTATTAAACCAAACTTGTCAAGCGTTTTGAAAAGAATTTCAGCCAAACTAATTTGTCTATTTGTGTATAATCCGTTCAGATGGGTAAGTTTTAAGATAATTTCGACAATTTACAAAGACTTGGTAATATATTTGAATAGGTTTATATGTGTTTTGTATTGCTATTATACTTTAACAACTCTACAAAATGATTTTAAAAATTGTTGATGAGATTTTGAAACAAGAGTTGCGACGTTAATAATGAATAATTTTTGTAAGTTGTGTGCACATGCATTTATCATTAAAACTCTCAAATCAAACTTCGCTTCCGCTCATTTGGTCGGGGGGGGGGGGGGAGATAAGTAATTTGATATATCAGTATGACTCGAGACATTGAGGTCAAGGACCTAATCACTAATCAAGTCTTCTGTTTACCGCTATTAATAGCAGCTGATTTTATAAATAGAGGCTGTTAATTGGTTATTCACCTACTTAATATCTGCCATATATTTCTCCATTCAAGATAATCTCCCCTTGAATTAAATTTACTTCTTTATCTATTAATGTTAGCGTGTTTAGCACATTACCAAAAATTTAAAAACTTTGAATGAAATGTTCGTATGTCATCAAGAAACTACTGTACTGAGTAATCTCTGCTACTTTTGTATTCTGGCATCTCACCTGAACATTCTCCTTCTGTTCTGTCACACAGGTTACAGATGAACTTTTTACATTTCTCACAGGCTTTTATCAGCTGCTCGTTTTTGTTATCTTTACAGAAAGCTTTTTGGTATTTGCCTGCTGTCTGTTCAAATTCTTTCATAGATATGAACTTGTGACCTCCTCGGAAATATCTATCATGCAGCTGAAAAATTGACAAGTACTCGCATCACTCTATGACAGTAATAATAGATGAATGAACCAGCCTATCATTAGAGAGCGCTTATTTAGTCACTCATCAATCAGACACAAGTGGTAGTCAATTACTGTACCAAGGACTATGTATGTTAATTTGACAACTACTGCATGTGACTGCTCTCATTGGTACACTGCCAATTAAGAAGCAATAACAAGTCTTCTGAGAAACAGTATTACAAATTAACTTACATCAGAATTTTTATTACACAAAGTAATAAGTTCTATCAATACTTTCAAGCTATGAAACTAAACAGAAATATTTGCGATGTGCAAAATATGGAATGGAAACAGCTGTGACACTATATATATTTATTAAAGTTGTTCGGTTGTGGAACTTGATATTACGTTCAAAATCCTTACTCTTGGAAGCAGAGCAAACGCTTACACGTTTTAAACACATGACTTTTGACAATAGCTAGTTTTAAAGAAAATTAAGTTTTAAAGAAAATTCTTTAGAGTGAACTTCCAAGATGTACACACAAACTGGTCAGTGTTGATCTATACCCACTTCCTACATCTAGCAGCTAGCCAATATGTGAGCTTCCATGATGCTGGTAATTTGTGAGTCTGCGTCATTTTTGAGTGACAAATAGCAAAAAGTCAAGCGAGTTTTAGTAGCT
Source organism: Watersipora subatra (assembly GCF_963576615.1). NCBI lineage: Eukaryota > Metazoa > Bryozoa > Gymnolaemata > Cheilostomatida > Watersiporidae > Watersipora > Watersipora subatra. The sequence continues at coordinate 216,824 of NW_027045384.1, forward strand.
GAAATTTTTTATCAAATGTTTCGTGCTTTCTGAAGAAAGATATTTCACTAGCAAATTCCGCGTAAGAATATGCCAGGCAAGCTTATCCATTTTTATCATTTTCGCAATTGAGTTGTTTCAATTTGGACTCGGGCAGTTTCATGTGCTCCAACTCAGAATATAACTTTCAGACATAATACTTATGCTTTTAAACTGTATACCCCAACACTCCATTCAGGGACAAAGAGGCATTTACATTACTGTCTCTGATAAACAAACCTGATTTACAAAAGCTCATTGACAGAAAGTTTCAGACGAACCAAGAGATTGTTAGAAGTTTAGCAGAGCTGCTCATCAGGAGAACAAGCTACGAGCAGCTTTAAAACGAATAAAAAGTGCTAAAGCAATGAAGAATTCCTTTTTTTAAAGTGTCCGAGTTAATATACGACATGTGAATATTTATTGTAACACTCATCACGGAGTAACTTAAAGTGTGCATCATCTACAAAGTGAAAATCTAGTTAAAGGTTGACTTGCCACAAAATTCACATTACAGTTATTTGATATCAAAAGGTTCACCATGTCTTACTCTGTTGCGTTGTGTGTTGGTTCCTGCGACCAACACGTAGAGGCGACTGGGTCGGCTTACTCTACCGGTCTGCATTCACCCCTCTCAGGGGCTGTGTAGTGGTTTCCCGTGACCAACACGCAGAGACGACTAGGTCGGCTTACTCCACCGGTCAATATTAACCACCCCACACAAGGGATTGCGCCCAGAGAGGTTTTATACTAGGTCGACAAGGTCGACCGGAGGTCGACGAGGTCGACAGTGTTTTTATGAGTCTATCACCACAGCACAGTCCATAGACTAGGTCTTTGGAGATAGCTATATGCCGGGGTGGTTCTGGTATCACACAAGGTAGCAGAAAGAGTATGGTTCCAAATGCACTGCATGTATTGAACGAACATAAAGAGCCGAGGCCCTGTCTTAAGTACATCAAATTATGCAAATGAGATGCTAAGACCAGCCTCCCTTAGGGGCGTGGCTACAAAAGGATAAAAAGGGAACATAACTCCAGTTAGAAACTGTACAAAAGGATAGAAACTTGGTGTTTCACCACACACGCCGCCCCTATAGACAGCAATCGGCTATAATAAAAAAAAACCAAAAAAATAAAATAATAAAAGAAAACACAAACAACTAGAATATACTACAAGATAGGGATAGTCAATGTTTTTAACGGGATTCGTGTCGCAATCTTTCACTTGGTCGACATCTGGTTAGCCAACTCTTCCAGGCGACGGGCCGTTCGTCTGAGGCTAGAGGCCTCTTCTCGAAGGGCGTCCACCGTGGCTCGGGGTCGGACATCTCCCAGTCGACATTGGATGCTCCCGACCGTCGTTAGCGTCTTCCTGCGAGCAGGTATGGGTTTCCCCTTCTTGAGCGGACTACATTTCCGATCTATCCGCTTTTCCTTCGGGGGAAAGGGAAAGGGTGCCTGCGGTCCTCTCCTCACAGGTGGCTTCATCTTAACCGGACCATAAGGCATAGGTTTCTCGAAGGCCGGTGGGTTGATTAATTGGACCCTCCTGATCCATGTGGGATAGCGTTCCACCGTGGTTTTTCCGGTTCTCCACGCCCTTCACCCTCGATTGGTGCTTGGCGATTGTATCTCTCGAGGTAGAATTTCTCCCACATTTGCAGAAGAACCTCGTAAAATGTTGTGCAATGTGGATCCGGCGCTGTCGGGGGGTGGATAATGACTGCTGGCACAACGGACAGTAGACACCGTCTTCCTGACATAACTTCATTATTTTCCTGGTCGTCTCCTCTGAGACCCACTTGGTCGGTAGGCGAGAGCTCGGGGAGGAATCTTCCTTCGTCGAGTCGGAATCCATACCATCCAACGTTTCATTGGGAGCCGAGTGTAGTTCTAATGGAGTCACTAGCTCCGATAGCAAGGGTAGAGCTCCGGTAATTGGAGAAGCTTCCTTAATGGTCTCTTTAATCACTTCCATGGCTGGAGGGTGTAAATATGCGTGTGTTTGCGTGTCGAGCTGATAACAAACAGTGAGAGAGCTTTTTTCGGTTTCCAAAATGGCCGTCCTTTGGCCTTGACTCCTTCTGGCCTCTCCTAATTGGACAGTATTGGTGTCATAATCCGCTAGATACGCAGGGGGCTTTCTTATTCGTTGAGGCCGCGTGGTGTTTCCGGTCCCAGTGGTACTAGCCTGGACTCCTTCATTCCCCGTAGCTCTTGCTTCTTTGGTCGCCAATTCGCAGCCAGTGTCGAGGCCAGCCCTCGAGTCAGAGTTGTGTTCACTTGGAGAGACCAAAAAAATCTTCGCTGGGGAGCCGAGGTGGTTCCAATCTTCCTGGCGATTGTGGTATTGGTAAATCTATTAATCGACTAGGCAGAAGTGATTCGGAAATAACGGCATCTGGATTACCGTTTTCCCGTGATACTCGTCTCCGGGGATAACCTCTCATGTTGGGACGTCGGGCAGGTTTGACTTCAGCTGGGGCTCGACCTTGTTGCACCAGGCTAGGGCGACAGAGCCTTAATCTTCCTTCGGCCTGAGTGGATCGCTGTCCATATCTTTCTACTTCGTACGTATGATTTTCGTGACTCCTTAGTACGCGATTGGGCCCCACATACTTGGCCGCTAATTTCGGATTTTCCCCTTTTCTTCGCCGCTTGCTTAGCAACCATACGAGGTCACCCTCATTGAACAGCGGAGGCTCTCTCACATCGGTTGATACAATTTCTTTCTGTCTATCTCGGAGGAGAGTATGAGCTTGTATCAACCGGTCGTGAACAGTCTGGACATACTCGTGTGTGCCCGTAAATGACTCCAACCTATTTCCATGCAGCAATTGGTCAGGAAGACGAAGCTCTCGACCCAACATCAAATAATTGGGTGTTTCCTTAGTGGCGGAGTGCGATAGCCCTCGCAGCGTCTGTATGATCTGTGGCAATAATTGATCCCAGTCCTCTTGTCCTCTGCCCAGTAAAAGTGCTCGTAGGGAGTCACCCAATATTCGATTGTTTCTTTCAACCACACCATTTCCTTCGGGGTGGTACGGAGTGGTCCTAGATTTGTCGACTCCCCACAAGTCACATAGCTCTTGAAACAAAGAGGACTCGAATTGGCTCCCCTGGTCGGTGTAGATAATTTCGGGCAGACCGAAGTAACTGAATACTCTTTCATCCAAGACTTGGGCCACCGTTGGAGCTGTAGCCTCAGGGATAGCTAAGGCATCCGACCACCGAGTGAAATGGTCAGTGAGTAACAACCCCCAGCTATTTCCTCGAGGTGTCTGAGTTAGGGGTCCCACTAAATCGACTGCTAGACGTTGCCATGGCCTCCCAGCGTACAACCGTTGTCGATTCCCGGAGGTCCGGGCCTTTCCCGTCTTAGCCCGCTGGCAAACTTCACAGGAGAGAACTGCCTTCCTGATATCTCCAGTCATGCCCGGCCAGTACCAATCCAGCTGGACGCGCTTCAGGGTCCTTTCCACACCGCAGTGAGTTTGTTCGTGGGCCTTCCACAAGATCTCCTGTCGCAGAGTTTGGGGGCATACCACCACCACCCTTTCTCGCCCATTCTGAATGAGATGAAGGGTCAATACACCTGATTCGTCAATCTAGAGCTGATGGAACATCCGGGCCAACCGCTGCAACTCGGAGCTGCCTACTTGTAATACTGCCTCTTCGACTCTTTTCCGGTTCCTGACGGCCTGGTAAATTATCCCTAGGTCGGTAGCAGGTTTCTGTTGCAATGCTCGTACTTCATCTAGTGAGGTATGCACTACTGTCAACAATTCTGGAACCTTTGGGGCAGCTGGCGGTGAGAGATCTAAACTCGTGGCTCTAGCGTCTGATTGTACTGCAACTTGGTCATTCTCCACGCCGAGTCCTGGCTCACCTGCCACCTTGATGGCCCGTAACCGAGGGTTTTGAGACTTTCTGAGGGGGTTGTCCAACACTCTGGGTGACCCCGCACCGCATGGCAGCCGTACTGGAACTTGGCTGGCTGGTGTGGGAGTCAGGAGGCTGGGCCCTGATGTATGTCTGCTGCTGGGTAGTCGAGGCCATTCGTCTTTGTCCAACTGGTGGGCGCTAGGACTGGGTTCTCCCGTACCTCTTGGTGGTTGTACTGGAACTTGGTCCACTAGTACAGTAGTTTCCCAATTAGTCCCTGGGGGTACTAGCGAGTCACACACTTGTAACCTAGTTGGCCCCCGATCCCGCTTCTCAATGGCAGCACACTGCCGGCACTCGATGCACTGTTGTCGACTCAACCCATCGGCGTTACCGTGCTTAACGCCTTTTCGATGGATGATTCGATACTTGTGCTCGGCTAGGCTTTCCAGCCACCGGGCCACCTGGCTAGAGGGTTCCTTTCTCCGGTGCAGCCAAACCAAGCCTCGACAAGGTCGACAAAGCGACAAGGTCGACCGGAGGTCGACGAGGTCGACAGTGTTTTTATGAGTCTATCCCCACAGCACAGTCCATAGACTAGGTCCTTGGAGATAGCTATATGCCGGGGTGGTTCTGGTATCACGCAAGGTAGCAGAAAGAGTATGGTTCCAAATGCACTGCATGTATTGAACGAACATAAAGAGCCGAGGCCCTGCCTTAAGTACATCAAATTATGCAAATGAGATGCTAAGACCAGCCTCCCTTAGGGGCGTGACTGCAAAAGGATAAAAAGGGAACATAACTCCAGTTAGAAACTGTACAAGAAGGATAGAAACTTGGTGTTCCACCACAGTTGTAGGGCCCAAAAGTGTAGAAATGTGATTACAAGCTCTAAAAATCTCAAAAACGAAAAGCCAGTGTAAATTGGAATCTTTTTATTTCTCTGACGTAGTCATGATAGTTTGGTTATTGTCTTGTGGCGCGATGTTCTCACGTGAATTGAAAGACTAATAACAAGCTCAATAAAAACTTATCGTAGCACTAGTATATGACAAACACTTCGGGTTTTACCAAAGACCCCGTATCAACTATAGATGCTCGCTACTTTACAGTTTTGTTTCGGCTTGAACTAATTGTCGAGTCGTAATCTGATCATGTGACCCAATACTTTGAAAATAATTTTTGCAGCACTTTTCAATTATCACAGTTGACCAACAGGCTCGTCATGCTCATCAGACAATGATATGTACGCCTTTGAGCTAAAGTTAAAAAGGTTAACAAATTTTTATGATTCGTTACAAGAGATCAATGCTAAATCTGACAACATTACAATGAGGATGAAACAGAAGTGTAATAACAATAGACATGGTTTTATTGAATGCGTGAAGTATATTTGTGAAAATATTTTGACATATAAGGTTGCATGACAGTGTAAACAAAAACCATCTACCACAGCTATGTCATATTGAGCCGTTTTGGCAAAAGAATCCAAACTTCAGTGATCTCGTGTGGCTGCAATTAACTGTTCCTTTTTTGGCTTTCGAGAGCTTGTAATCACATTTCCACATATTTTGCACCTCCAGCGCAACAGAGTAAGCCATGGTGAATCTTTTCATATTAAATAACTGTAATGTGAATTTTGTTACAAGTCAACCTTTAATTAAGCAAAAAGAGTTTTGAATTAGTTAGTATCACACATGATTGCACTGTAATGTATCTTTGTGTCTAGTTTCCTCATAAACTGCAAGTATTATCAACAGACTCATTTGATTATCATTATGAAATAAAAAACCTGTTAGTATTCAGTACAAGAGCTATTCTACAGAACTAAACATTCCCAATTTTCAATTACCATAATTATTGCAGGTCTACCATAAACTATTCACTCACTGAGTGTCAGTGTGTGGTACAGCACGTAACTTAAAGTGTGATCTACTGCCATATGTGTAGCAGTTACGAAAATGTTTCTCAAACAGTAACTTTATGATAACAATTAGTTATGACCCATGATAGTGGTTACTGCCTATAATATTCCATTCGCTCGCCTTCTATTTGAACACAGGTAAATGTAATTTTCAAGTTTAGTTACCAAACCTCAACTCTGTCCACACTAACAGGAGTTTGATTCATTGTTTAGTGTAAAATTGAATATATTAACATAATGTGTAATTATAATTGCTTGAAGCTATTAAACAGTATCAGGACATTTTAAATAAATGACAATATACCTCAAGGTCATCATTGCAAACTTTCTCTCCACAGTCTACACAGAAGTTGTATGCTGTATTATTACATGTCGGTCTATCACAGGCCACTGTTGTTGGATGCTCTGACTCATGAAACATCGCAATCAGCAGACTCTGAATGTCAAGCTTCTTGTACACCTTTGCTAAATATATATGCAGTCAAATTTCAAGATGTATCACACCGACTAGTGCCAGCTATAGCATGTAAGTTGGTGTAAATTCGGAATATATATTAACAATAGCATCTCATAATTATAGTTATGAGATATGAAGTTATTATGCGCTGTAATGGACTCTATTGAATCATATTTACTTCTTGAACATAGATAGAAATTGTCAGATTACCAGAGTGAAAGTAGCTTTTCCTATAACAGACCAATAAGGTGAGAGCATGTTTTTACTATTACCTACAGTACTTATTGATGGACATTTGCAAATTAAATCACAGAAAGCCTCAGATACTAGATAAAAGTTTCCATCCTCTTTCATACAGCTTTGCTGTTAGGTATTACCATGGTACATGGTAAAAGGGATGAAGTAAAGCTATGTGGTAATATATTCTATTGAATATTCTATTAGGTTTGCGACCTTGTTGAATATTCTATTGGCTCACTTTCAAACAATACTTCAGTACTATTGCTATTCAAGTGAGTGTAAATATCTAAAAATTACATTGACTACATATTACAAGGTTTTACTTACTGGCAGGTTTCACATCTAACACCTTTATGTATCTTGTACTTTGCCTCTAAACACGGGGTGCAGCTGATACGACCACATGGTAAGACACGAGGTTCTGTCAGCTGTGGTAGCTTTCCCCAACAGTGAGAACACTCTTCTTCTTTGTCAAATGTTGTGGCTGATGCCATTTTGAGAGGGAATAATATTTACTTGTTCTAACTGCTGATTGGCTGTCGTTATGAACTGGGTGCTTGACACTTAACTCTATATTCTTATCAGTAATAGATAAGGAATTGATTAGTATTCCATATTTGGTGATTACAATTCGTAATCAGTGACGATGATGTGTAGATGCCACCTACTTAATTTCTATTTAGTCAAGGTCATCTCCTTTAAGGGTCAGCAACAGGAAGCCGACTAAGTGCAGAGCCAGTAGTGAACTGGGTGGTGAACTTGGTGGTGAGATAATGTTCATTAGAAACGAGGCAGAATAAGCATAAGGTGTGTTCAAACTAAGAAGCAGTAAGTCATATCTAAACATTTAAAAAGTTTGGACATTAAAAATTGACTACTACACAGTTATAACCCAGTAATAGCACAGTAAATAATAACGCAAATTCTTTCAGATTTATTCACAAACACTGACAAAACATTTGAAAAGTTCGCCTATACTCTGGAACATGCAATGCTAGCAACATAACAAGTTTTCTATTGGTCAAGTCATCCTTCGGATAGAAAAAGTTGCAGCGAACCAGAGTCTAAATTCGAGATATTGCCTGAACAATTTAAAGTTGAAGAAAAAGAAATCTGAAAGAGGGGAGGGTTGACCGTATTGTAAAAGCATAGGGCCAACTGAAAGGTAAAAGCGGAAGGTCGACTGTAAAGTAAAAGTGGAGGGTCGACTGTAATGCAAAAGCTCACATATTGCAAATACTGATCAACCCCAGAGCTCTATGTCAGCTATTTGTAGCCTTATCACTATTTTATGGTATCACAGGTGGTATATACCTTAATCTGTGCCATGTATGCAACAAAATACCTTATATTGCTATATCAGCTTCATCAAACTAATAAATCATGCCTAACACTTTCTTACTGAAAGTGAAAATGTTTAAGATTGTTGATTTGAGTAACAGAAGGATTTTATGTTATTAGCTATATATAAACATGGATTCATGATGTACTAATTCTATGGCCTCTTGTTTACATTAGAACTTTTACTTGGCTTAAGAATATTAGAAGAGCTATTTCAACAGAGAAAATTTACTAAGACTCGGTTATGATGTGCATTATAAAAACAATATGGTGACAGCACATTCGTATCTAATGCTAAAACTAGTGTTTCGTTACATCACTAAGGTATTCTTTCCTTTGCAGTATGAAAGAAATGAGTTTAGAAATGATCATGCATCCAAACCTTGACTTGTTAAAGTGATGTGTACAAAAATATCACTACACAGACTTGACCTATGTAAGTATGAGGTCCCTAACAGTATTAGAAGCCAGAGATAGCTGGTTTCAGTCACACTCCATAAGAGGAAAAAACTGCCTCGACCTAATCTTATTCAAGTTCTAAAGTGTTTGGTAAGAGACCAAGACATACATGTAGTTAAACAGAGCTGAATAAAAAATAACTTCAGGATAAACTGACTTCTCTAAGCAGCCACCCAAACTAGCTAGCTAGTACGTCATTTTTTACTACCTAGTATTAAGAAGTAGGGTTTATATTAAACCCCCAGTCACATAACACCCTGTAGATTAGAAGCTATTAACAACTTCACTATGTACAAATCTCGGAAATAGTGTCTGAACTTCCAAAAAGTGATAAGGTGTAGCAAAAATCTGGGCTGGATGAGAATATGCTTCACCATCATATAATCTATGGCCTTGACCCTGTAGAAACTTACTCATGTTTATACTAGTCATTTTGTCACAAATTCTTTATCTCAATCCTCTTACACGAAAATATAGGATTTTAATCAATGGGTTGTGATGCGCTCAGCTATATCTGCACCAGGATAATCCTGACAATGAGTATTGGATAGGCACAGGCATCATGAATAGTTTTGATAATATGCAAGAATGAGCAATGATGACTTTACCATTCGAGATATAGTTTTTGTTGTCGTAATTTTGATGATTACATGATATAGTAATCATCGTTGATCTAAATGACAATCACATGCTCATCCCACTTACAAAGGAGTCTAAATGGTTGTTACAATGATGAGAGTACAAAGTGGTGTATGATAACTGAGTGGAGTTTCTATACCTTAGACATGAGCACTAGTAATAATGTATCATTCCTGCTGTAACCTGAGTCTTGTTTGTAAACTATGATAACTTACCACTTACTGTGTAACAAATATATTTGGTAACTACTAATTTAAAAGTGTTTGCTTCTAGCAGCTTTGAAGCTAATTCAAAACATACAATCACAGAATAGTCAGAGACTGATGAGTGTCATGCGCAAAAAAATGTTGGAAATGTCACACAAAATAAATTTCAGTAATAAACCATCTAGCATATAATAATGAATCTAAATTAATATCGGTGTTTGTCTGATTGTTGGTCACTGAGTTTTGTGTCAAGTTATAGCGATACAGTTGTAGGAGCGAAAAATCTACATCGCACTGAATTTGAACTCCGATCCTCCAAGATTACAAGCAGAAATTCTCTTTACTAGGCTAAGCTGCTAAATAGCTAAACATAGTAATAATCGTGGTCATATTCATTACTTAACTATTCATTACTTATTCATGACACGTAACGATTACAAACTGGCTGCATGGCTCTTAGAATAGTAAATATTTAGACAAGTTTATGTTACTCAAAATAGTCATCTTGCTTATTTTGACATTGGCTAATTAGTCAACTTAGCCAGTACTGACTACATGACCTGTCACTTTTTATAAGCTGGCACTGTAATATACATGTATGTACTAGCAACACTACTACTGTATCAACACTGCACACTCTGCACTAGGTAATACCACAAACACTGGTTATTATGTATGAATAAAAAGTTGTACTGTGTTTATACGGTACACTGCATGTTCGACTTACACTCCGCTGTTACTCGACATAAGAAAGAATGTACATATATGTACTTCCTGTTGCACGCATAAAGCTAGCATTATGAAGGAAGATTTGACAACTCATCGATTGCATAATGAGTTTTCTATGAAATATTTACAAATATGTGTTACATGAAGACCCAACGCACCAGGTTTCATCTTGCATGCAAGCGCAACAACAGCAACAACAGCAACAACAGCACCTTGCTATGCTACATGCCATCAGATAGCATTATTCCAGCCGTTACTCTAGAATGGAGTCAACTTTTGTAAAGTAACAAAAACAATAGTTTTACATTTTTATGCTACAAGACGTATTCAGGCTACGCGTTAGCAACTAGAATTTATTATATATAAACATAACCGATGGCAAGAAACAAAACAGATTAAATATTTCACTAGATACTAACAGAAAACGACTAGATTTTGTACAGTACATGGCTAAGCCAAGGTTTAGATAGGTAAATGTTTGCTAGATCGTGAAATGATACGCTACAGCGAAAGGTCTACCCATTCAGATTTTGTGAATCAGCTGCTACATCAAAATGCTTGTTCTTGATGTCAAAGTGAAGCTCAGAATGTGCTTCCAAACGTCATAGAAACAGAATTTTGATATCGACTACAAAACTAATTTTTGAGCATAAGAATTGATACCGATCGATATGACAAAACTGTAACCGATGATTTACAGAATAACAAAAAAGGTATCGATTTCAGGTATGCAAGCAAAGTTTCTCGAATCTTTCAAGAGAATGTTCCCAACCAACTGCGAGAGAAAGTCAACCTTACCAATCCTATCTTCAACTGCTTGTTTGTAGTTGCTGTTGACTTACTTCAGCAGTTGGTCAATTCGCTACTCAACCTTTTCAAGAGTATGAAACTGAGCAACTGCGAAAGAAAGTAAACCTTACCGATTCCCTTTTCAACTTCAGCTCTTTATGCCACTGTCTCTGTTGCTCAGTAGTTCTGCAACATGCTGTTGATCTACTTTGGCAGATGGATGAAAATAATCTCAACTCTTTCAAGAGATTGTTCCTAACCAACTGCAAAAGAAAGTCAACCTTACCAATACTATCTTCAACTTCTGCTCTTTATGCCGCTGTCTCTGTTGCTCAGTAGTTCTGCGAGGTGCTGTTGACTTACTGCTACAGACAATTAGCCTTTTTTTCACATATTTCAAAACAAAAAGGCCAATGACCTACAGCAGAAAGTAAACCATACCATGCTATTGACTTATTCGGTCTTGACTGATTCTCCTTATCTTCAATCTCTGCTCATCTCGCATGCAACTATTTCTTCTTACCTACAACCCAACCAAAATAAGTTTGCACTCTATATACTTTAATCTTACTGCTATTGAATACTACTATGTATAATACTCTAACTAGCATTTTGCTATACCTCTGAATTAGACACCAAATCTTCCGGCCGCATAGGTTACTCCTTCTTTATGCCGCTGTCTTTGTTGTTTTGTAGTTCTGCGACGTACTTTCGACTTCCTCTGGCTGCCACTGACGATCTTTCTCTTCAATCTGTCCTCATCTTTGGTATCTGCATGCAGTAATGACTTCTCACCTACAAGCAGACCGAATCACTTTTGTACCCTAAATACTTCAGTTCTAACACCATTGAAGACCATCACAGCCATCGTCAAACCCACTGTCACTGCACGCTTACCATACCACTGGGTCTTTGGGCAGCGTCACCAGATTTTCCCATTCAAGCATTCGTTCGCATTCTGAGTACTCACATTCGCACACCGCTCCAACAATCTCTCGTCTGACAATCATTTGTATACAAGATCATACTCAACATCGCAATCGGCAAGTCAGGTTTCGAAGGCAACATGCCGAGATTCTTATACCAGCACTAGCTATCACGAGGGCAATAATCATGCTGCGGGTGCGAGTAATCATACGTGATGTGATACAGCGCGGCAGAAATTGCTTTTTTCATTCCGTCAATGTCGCCTGAATTCTGAGTGATGGCGTTGCGATAATAAGACTGCAAATCTCGCATCAATGTGTCTGCAAGCTTGCCTTTACCGGAAATAGGCGTCAACGTCTTTTTATATGAAACGTTGAGATTTTTCAAGTGAGTCCTCAAACGTTTAGCAACATGATTTATACACTCTTCCTTCTTGACACTGACATCACCGTATACGTTTAGACTACACACCGCATCATACGCTAAACTGTCACCATCACCAAGAAAAGCAGTATATCGTAAAGGCCCTGTTGTAGATCTCTGCCAGATGATCTTTGCTGCATCTCTCCATAGCACCGCTCGAGCCCCCATGGTTCTTCTCGCAAGCATCTTGGTGTTTCTTCCAGAACTCATTGTAATCACTGTCATCCTTCTTCGGTCCTTTCTCACATACCTGGCAGTAGTTTGACATCACTTCAAAGTCTACAACATATCCAGTAAGAACATCTATAACAACAAATACACCATTGTGTGAACTATTTCCACGCTTCTGCCATGTACCGTCATAACTTACAGCTATATCTACAGTATCTACATCAACATCAGTTCTACGTTCCTCAAGCTTTAGATGCTCTTCCTTTACAATAATCCTAATGATTCTAAAATGCTTCTCTAAAGCTTTAGTGCATGCAGTAGTTAACTTATCTAACTTAGTGTAGTATGCACAAGAAGTAGTAGGCTGAGGTAAATTTAGATCTGAAATACAGCTACACGCCTGTGCATATCCTACCCCGTTACTCTTACAAGAATAAACATCATTGATATCATAAGCCCTACCAATTACCACACTCGGGGATGTGTGCTGCGACATAATTGTGGCCTCACAATCTTGACAAACTACTTCAAATAAACTAGACATACCGTAGACATTAGCATTCTCAACTAACCCTACATTCGTACTAGAACAGGTGTAACAAACTATATAAGATACTATGCTATTTAGAAATTCTAAACTAACTACCCTATAGCTGCCTGCACAGACACTGCTTGCGGCAGCATCACCAGAAAGAATGTCGGCACTAGCATAAATAGGGTGGCCAGCAGTATATTCCCTGAAGGTCTCCAGCTTGCGCTTGGACGCAGCAACTGGAGTAGCAGCAGAAACTGGAACAGCAGCAGAATCTGTAGCAGCAGCAGAATCTGAAGCAGCAGCAGAATCTGAATCAGCACAAACTGGAGCATAAAATGTTGATGGTGCTGGTGACAGAAGAGATGTGCTCGGCGGTGTTGTGGCGGCATCAATTTTCTAGAAATAAAAAAATAATGATGCTTAGGAATTATCGGTTACGGATAATTAATTTTTTTGCTGAGCCTTCACATTTATCTTGAGTTCATATTCGGCCATGTAGACAACATAAACAGCATACTGAAGCACCATAGCTAACTTCACCACTGATAGAAGCGCTAATAGGAAATCTCCAACACGAATGTTTTGTAGCGAATAGCATAACACCAACTAGGTATTATCGATACATAACCAACATTTTATATTTGATACTGTTGAATTCTTTGGTTTAGCCTAATGAAATAGATGGACGCTGAAAAGACATCTAGTAACTAATTAAAACTAGTCATAGCGACAAAAGATTGAATCGAAATAAATAAAAAATAGCAAGACGAGAATACTAACATCATCATCAGTTTTTTTAGATGAAAGACTCTTTTCTTTTTCTTCTTGCCGTATGAACTGGGTGTATATGTCTTCACCATCTTGTAATTCGAAATAGCAACTTGTAATAATGTGTGAGAGTTTTAGAAACGCGTACAATTGGGTCTTCGGTCAGAGACAAAAGAAATGAGCTTATCAATGGCTTCGCAATGTTTACAATCGCTAGCTACATCCGCACCGCGGCATTCCATTGGTCAATTTTAATTATGCGTTGATTTCGTTTGATAAGAAAAAAGCAGCTCCGACGCAAATCAAACTAGCAGGTTTCACTTGCTTCAAGGTTATTCTTTTGGCGGGAATAAAAAGGCTCTCACTCTTTATTGGTTGATTGAAAGTGAATATTATCAGTACGATTGAAAAGATCACGTGTTGAGCTTTCGCTTGGTGTATAGATTTCATTTGATAACGGCCGATAAGGAGCCATTTATTATGCCAATAAACAGGTCGTAAGGGTTGCATTTTTTGCGGTTTTCTTGCGGTTTGGTTTATTACAGGGTCGCAATATAAGGCTTATTTGTATAGTTTGCATTAGTTTCTGTCAATAAAATGCATACCTGTTGAAAGAGCACATTCTACTGCTTACAGTACTTCATAAATCTGCAATTTTAGAAAATTTGACAAAAAGTCAAAAATTTTGTACAAAATTGCCATTACATTACATTGGTTGGATAGAAGACTGCCCATAAAGTACATCTAGTGATTCCACCTGCCATAAAGAGATACCAGATTGGTCACTCTCTATGAGAATAACAAGTCCTTAGCTGTAAATGAGTCAGACAGGCTGATTTTCAGTATGTTGGGAGAATACAGAAAGTAGATTAATGTTCTAGGGAAACTAAACAATCAAACAAGGATTTAATATTTGTTTCAAACAAATTTATACCAAATGTTAATTGTATATTAGATCTCTTTTAACAAAGGTAATTCATTATAGAAAACCCATTGATAAAGGAATTCATCGTTAAATAGGTCCATCTCATTCTCACTCGGCAATATGGTGCCGTTATATTTGTTCCTCTTTTACACATTAAATTCCTATTCACTGCTTTGGTAGTATATTAAAGTATCATATTAAATATGAGAACTTGTTTAGTAGTATGAAGTAATGAAACTCAATTAAAAATTGATTATTTTATTCTTCTAGTTCAGAATCTCATATCAATCAGAATGAATGTGTAAACATTGTCTATGTGAGGAAGTCTATGAAACAAAGCTCCACCTACCTGGTGGTGTGACCTGTTTAGTTGATGAAGGTACTCATTAGTGAAATGTAAATGCAAAAACATGAGAGCAAACCAGCATCCTTTGATTTGAACCACAGCAGCCATCTTTATAGCTACCTGGATAATCAGAATTATTTCAAATAAAAACTAAGAAATAAATTATTTCAACTAAATAATAGGATGATTATGTTAGTCTTTTAGTTCTGAATCACATATCAAACAGAATGCATGTGTAAACAATGTCTATGTAAATAAGTCTATGAAACTAAGCTCCACCTACCTGGTGGTGTGACCTGTTCCATCAATGCAGGTACTTATGAGTGAGATGCCAAGCCAGGAGAGCAACACAGTAGAGTTGGCAGTATCCCTTAGTTTAAACCACGGCAGCCATCTTTCTCGAATATCATCTGTCCACAGCTAAAGGGCAAGTTGAAGAGATAAATTAGTTTCAAAAAATCGGTATTTGTTCTACCTACAAGGGAAGATAAATACTCTGTAGCATTTGAAGAATACGATAGCAAAATACAAGTTGATCAAAAGTAGATCTATGTATGAAAGAACCTGTCTGCCGAGAGGGTGGGTAGCCATGCTACAACATCCCACAAAGATTATGGGTTAAATATTAGTTACCCTAGGACATAGTTACCCTATAATTCGCTAATATTTAGTTTCGTGAGTAGCATACAGAGTAAAGTATTACTGCAACTTAACTTCGCAGCACTGGAGAGTGCGAAAATATAGTGATGTGAAAATAAAAGCAGTGGAACAAACAATTAGATTCCACAAGTTCAGTTCACTGCAGGCCTGTATTCACTAGTTGCAAGTTGGGGTGGCTAATGTTAGGCGACTGGTTATGAACACCTGGGGGTGTGGAGGGGGCGGTGGAAGCCACCAACAGGTTTTTTTTAAGTAGGGCCTCAGCCGGGCCTCTTGTGTTAGGTTTTAAAAAAAAATTATCGGAAAATATCAACATTTTTCTATCTTTTTGAGATTTGTTTTGTTTTAGGTGATGTAATTGACGAGACGTCTTTAAATTGAAATAGGCAAAACTTGACCGCAGTTGAAACGCTCGGAAAAAAGACATCTTTTTCTTTTGAGCGTTTTAACAAAGATCAATTTTGCCGATTTTATTTTAAGTTTATACGGAGATTTCCACGCTTTCGATGGAACATGGCCAAACGGATGTTTGGTAAAATTGATATTTTGCAAACCTTTATAAAGATTGCGAACAAGAATATTTTGCCACTGATGAGGATAATAATGATGCCTAAGAACTACTGAAAGGTGATGTTTGTCTGTATGGCTTCGAATAAAGTGATATTCTACAGCGATAAAAACAGTTTCCATAGCCGTTGGGCAAATAACTTTTCGAATAAACGGGATTGAGGTCGAGTTATCTGAAGCAATTTATCATTGTGTGGGAATGGACCAAACAAATCCGTTCGAGTTAACCTTGTGTTTGAGATGAAATGTTACATTTTATTTGAGGGCGAGTTATCCGAGTTTGACTGTACTTAGCCGCAGAAAGTTCCTAAAAAGTTGGAATGGCTCAGCTGGCCAGCCGCCCCAGGGAATACGGGCCTGGTTCATCAATAAGAAAAACATTTCAATTTGGGAACTGTGAATAATTGCGGGTAATTGTGAACTGCAGGTAGAATGGCGTGGGCGAGGTCGATAATGCAATTTGATCGCTTGCTGCCATTTGTTTTTTGGACTATCAATGAACAAAGCTATTTAATTTCGCGTTTTCGCTCATTTGTTATGATAGTTTAGTTTCGCACATTAAATTTTCGCGGGAGGATGACTCCGCGAAAATACGAAGGTTAGATGTGGTGAATACATAAATGTCCTAGTGTATATAGGTCTGACTACAAGATTAATCCATCCAATCACAGAAGCTGTTGTAAGACTACCATGTGGACATATCTAGAAAAGATTTTGTTTTACAAAAGGTCACTAGTCTGCAGTATGCCAATAAGATGGCAATCTGCCAGATTTAACAAGTTCTTCCATAAGCCTGGTTCCCATATCGATTGCAAGACTCCGGCAGTAACACGCCCAGCAAATCGCTTGCGCCGCTCGCTCGCATCTGTTCACATAAAGCCACATCGTTAATAATATCGTAAACATAATTGCGTTATCAAATAAAATACTCCAATGCCGTTTCTATAATGGTGACCTGTACCCGTACAGTGCATTTCGGGAAAGTTTTGCCTGCGGTCTTTGGCGAAATTTGAGCAGTGCAAAACTATTGCGATGCCGCCGGCAACTACCGGCCGTACCCGGCGCGTAAATTCCCATTTCACCGCTAATAGCTTGCGGTACTGATGGGGTGCTTTGCGACGTATTTGGGAACCAGGCTTTACTGAATTACTTGGGACCACCAAAGTTGTTCACAGTGTCACAGTTGTTCACAACAAGTCAGTTAGTTTTACCATAGTAACTATGGCACGGTTGGATATTCACATCTAGTTGAATGCTAAGGGGAGGGGTTGATGATGATACCCAGCTATGATCATGATACCATGTGACCCGTTATGATTTTGATACCACGTGACCAGCTAAGCCGTGATACCATATGGCCAGGTATGCCCGTTATACCATGTGACCAGCAATGACTACCAGAGCATTCGACTAGCTATAACTATGATAGCTTGTGACCAGCTGTGATCATGATACCGTGTGACTAGGTAGGGGAGTTATACCATGTTACCAGCTATAAAAATTATATCCTGTGAGCAGCTATGAATGTGATACGATGTGACCAGCTGTGACTGTTATACCAAGTGACCCGCTATGACTGCAATGTGCTCGACAGTCAGGACATCAAAGAGTTAGATTGAAAGTGAGTCCATACAGCGAGGAGATCAAATATCCTTTTTAGTCTGTAGTTATTTTAAGAGCAGAGACAGAAGGTCTATGACTATAACTGCTATCAAAGTTGGCTGTCAGAAGATACGACCTGGTTAAAAGCTATAATCTACTCAAGTTTTAAAAAAGTGATATACAGTACATACCTCCTAAACAGCTAGCTATAAAGTACACCATGATGGTTATAGAAACCTCACCTCTTCTGATCTACAAAGTAAATACAAATAGAGTGATAGTATGTATGTCCAGTGCTTATAATGATACAAAGGCCTGAACTAGTTACAACTAACTATAGATCTAAATATTGTTATTAATAAAGTTAAACTTACAAGAGATGATGTGAGTCTATGTCAGCGTGGAGCACTTTATTGCTATAAACTATTATAAAAGTATTTTTAAAATAAGAGCAGTGACAATAACCAGAGTAAGATGTACACACATTATATAACATTGAGGCATGACGTCATGCAACCTTTGTTAGCCCTGTGTAAGGACTGCTGAATTTTCATAAGTAGAGTTTAGGTGAATCTTGATATGGCTGGTTTAACCAGCTTCGAAAATGACCACCATATTGACTTTGTTCTTGTTACATTGATATCGCTATCATCAGGAGTTGTGTTTACCTTCTCGTGTTATCTTAACCTAATATAAACAAAACAAGTTGTGAAAGTCACCAAAATGACTCACTCTTTAATTATTACCATTCTGGCCACCAACATCTACATTGTATAGATGGTGTGTAGATAACAGAACAAACAACTACTCTGGTAGTAAAGATTCTCTTTTTAAAGACAAAGGGCTTGTTATTAGTTACATTCTTTGTATCTATTTTAAAGCACGTAAATTACATAATATTTTTATTTTGTATTTTAATACATCGGAGTCTTGGCTTTCGAATGAGCCTATATTCAATACACAAAGAATGATAGAACTATAAAAAAACGGGGTGTCAAAAGTACGTCCTGCAAAAAAAAACACTTGGTTCAGGTACTCAAAATGTGACGCCCTAATTCTCATTTAGCCTTAGGTCGTCAATCCCTTTTGCCACCATTGAGGCTGCGTTTATCTGTGACAATCGATGCTGTTAAATCCGGAGAGCGCTAATAATAAACTAAGATTCTAGATAATCAACAATGCCCGCGATCGTGCTAACGCCCAACCAATACAAACACATGTTCTGGGTTAATTAATTATGCTTCAATAAATGTACTGTTGTTGATAGAGGTAATGAAATCACATCGATTAAATTATGACCTGCGGTTGCGTGGCCCTTAGACTAAATGTCAACCGCATTTTCGCCGAGATCACGCAATGCTTAAAATTAATTAGTCTCAGTCGTCACCCTCAACATTACATTAAAAATAAAGAGCTAGCGCATAATATCATCGGGAAATTATAGTATGGTGCTTTGAGTCTGAGGTACTTATCATAGAAATAATATGTACGTGGAGAACTAATGACACTGACTGATTTGTCATCTTCATTCGTTCTCTGGAGTTATCCTACCTTGGCCTGCCACTAGCGGGCTTATCGCCATTATCGTAGTTGATAAATAAACAATAAGAGCACACAACAACGAATATGAGAATTGCGACATCACAATTTTCGAGACTATGCCAGTAAACTCTTTCGCGGTAGAGCTCTAGGGAAATCCTATAAACACCAACCAATGTCTGTCTCACTATGGCAAACAATAGCTAATTTGAAAGCCAAGACTCTAATGTATTGAAATATACCATAAAAAAATTATGTAATTTATGAGCTTTAATGTTAAAGGTTGACTTGCAACAAAATTCACATTACAGTAATTTGGTATCGGAAAATTAGCTATGTCTTACTCTGCTGTGTTGCAGGTGCCAAATATGTGGAAATGTGATTACAAGCTCTAAAAAGCTCAAAAACGAACAAATAATCGCCGCCATCACAAAACCGCTGCAGATTAAAATTTCTTTAAAAAAGATCTTGAGCTTTTAAGATCTTGTAACCACATTTCCCCATATTTTGCACCTACAACACAGCAGAGTAAGACATGGTGAATATTTTGATACCAAATAACTGTAAAATGAATTTTGTTGCAAGTCTATCTTAAACATTCTTTGAAATTCTCTTCATATGGGGGATATCTATTTAGCACGTGTGCATACTAATGTATTTAGGAGGTGTCATTTATGTTACAACCATATCACTGTACAATAATTACAGCCGTTATATTCTAATGACTTGGGCGCGCAATGTTACATTTGTCCTTGACCTTGCACACATATTAATAACCACCAATATAGTCAGTTTGTAAACCATGGGGTGAAGGAGATAGCGGTAAAACAAAAATATACAGACGCATAGATATATTTGGTTCATCTTAGGTTTTATGCAGACGTTACCATCAATAAATGTTTGTGATATACCTACTTTCAAATGTTAAAAAATAACTATGAGTGGGAACTGTCAGAAAGCTTTTGGGATCCTACAGTAAGCTGAGGGATCCCAACAGAAGATCTCGCAGTGAGTGTGATTCTCTGTTGAGATTCCACTCACTATAGCTGGTACCCTGCTCTGGTGAATGGGACCAGTTCACTAGAGTCCAAACTGTTAATGAACTATTTTAATGGTTTTCCATAAATACTGATCAATATGTTATGTTTACACGCCAAATAAGAATTAACTGCAGTCAGAAAAAGTGGAACAAATCTTGGAACGTACCTCCAGCTGTCTCACTATTTTGCAATTCATGAATTTATACGCTTCCTGATGTGAAAGGCATTCAAATCTGTCACAATCTATAGGTTGAATACGACTGTAGATGGTGAAGGTATAGAACTTGGTCTGGAAGTTGAGGTACTCTTGACAATCCTCTTCAGCTAACACTAAAGGAGACAGGGTAAGGTACAACATGACAGTTCTTTGGTTCAACAAATTACAGAGAAAAACAGCTCATCAGTTGACTACCTGAAGAAAATATAACAAATTTTTGTATTACTAACCACCAGTGATAGAGCTCTGGTCACAGCTTACTGTCTACTAAGCTGTGACCAGAGGAGAGGAGCTTTAATAAAGTGACTAGAACTAACAGAACTACACTCAAGACACACTAACACCCACAATGCACTAGTCTGTTCTTTGAAACTTCCTGTTAGGCACAATCAGTCTTCTCTACTTGAGAGAGATTTTCCAATATCTACACTAATATATTTCTAACCTTCTGATCAATAATATTTTCTCAGTGTATTCCAAAGTTTCTCAAATAGTACTCGGTTAGAACTAGCTTGAAAACCTTACAATATACTTCAACTTACGAGTGCCCCAACTTACGAGAAACTTGAGATACGAGTCAGCTTTCAAGCAAGTTTTAGCACTACCATACGAGCCATGTTTGATATACGAGCACCCGAATCAGTTGCCCAGTACGTCGAAGGTGTTTTATGAGAACAGCATCGCGCTATATTTTTCAACTGCTCTGGTTACACTTTTGTACTGTGTTTTTGTTGTGCGCAATTTTCAGTGCAGAATCATGTGAATTAAAAGTACTGTGCGTCGACCGAGTTTTTGCCAGTAAAATAAATAATAATGCAAAAAAAACTGAATGATAGCAATTGATATTAAATGGACAAGTATTGAAAAATAGGCGAAATTTGTATGCGTGATTGAGCTAGCTCAGTAAAATGAAAGAAATACATCCACAATTATCAAACAGAAAGTTTATGTTCAGGGCATTTAGTTTGCTAAAGGCCAACCATAGTTTCTACACAACACAGCGATCTTCACGACCGCTGATGGAGAGACTGCTCAGGTATTGAATTAAAGACAAACAATTGGCCGGCGACAGCGTAACTGAAACGATGCTATGTGGAAAAGCCGGTGATATCTATCACAACTATAAAAAATAGACATTCGGACAAGCTGGTTAGTGGTCGTGCATTAACCCTTTGTGATGACACATGTGTTTGTCCTAATTGCAACATATTGAAAGGGCGACAAAGGCAAATGTCCTTAGACAGGTTTCGGTTAAACAGCCAGCTGGTCGTGAGAGCGAAACAAAGGAAAATTAGCTAACTAACGTGAAACTAGAACCACCATACCATACCAGAATACCATAGAACCTTACAATAGATCAAACAGCATAGAATGTTACAAAGATCAGCAATCATAGCACCTAAAGCCGGGTTCCCATATACGTCGCAAAGCACCGGCGACACACCGCAGGCTATTAGCGATGAAATGGGAACGTATGCGCCGAGGACCGCCGAGGATCGCCGGTAGTTGCCGGCGGCATCGCAATAGTTTAGCGCTGTTCAAATTTCGCAAACGACCGCAGGCAAAACCTTCCCGAAATGCACTGTACGGGTAAAGGTCATAGAACCTTACAATAGATCGGGTACCATATAATCGTACAATAGATCAGATACCATATAACGTTACAATTTATCATGTACCATTGCGGCTTATAATAAATCAGGTACCATATAATCTTACAATACTGACATTAAATTTGATCTTGATCGAGGATGTAACAATAGAATACATATATCAAAGCAAAAACTTGCATTAGATTATTGTTAGCCTGAGTAACTTACGTTAAAGTAAAGCTAGTTGCATCTCTGGCGCTAGGTTCACGACCTTCAATTAGATTAAAACTAACTTGTGTGCATTGCTCTATGTTAAAGTTAGTTTCAGAAAGTATGAGTTATAGCTTCATTTAAGACCTTGTACTAAATCACAAGATATTTGTACTTACTAATAATACCGGATAGAACGGAGTTGAGATTGACAATCCATCTTTGACGACAACCCAATGTCCCGGAGTTGATTGAACAGGATCACAGCAATCAATGAACCTCCGATAAAAACATGTGGTTGGCACTATGGATCCAGCTGCAATAGAGGTAACTCTCAAATCTAAGAGACATTCTCTATAGATAACACAAGCTTAACAGCAACATTTTAACTAGTACCCAACTATTCCTCTACAGATTTAGAGTTTATAGAGAGAAATTTCTTATAAGTTGACAGTGAGATAAACATCAACTATTAATCAAATAATATACTGAGTTTATATACTACATGAACATGTCTAATATACCATATTATACAAATGTGGTACTTTATGGTTGAATTATTAAAACATAAAATGATGGCTTGTAATGTTAGAATTACTGAGACAAGCTTGTGAAGAGAGTTTGGTGCTTTGAGTTAACAGCTAGGAGTGAGGCGGAACAATGAATGAAACACCAGTGAGACGCCGACTAACCTTAACGGTATTCAGAGAGTGAGTTGCCAGGCAATCAGCTATTCCTAAATCAAACAAAGTTAATGGGCTAGATATTACTTTGTTGATTCTGACCCGCAATGGCTATGACACCGTGTGATCAGCTTTGACTGTGATATCATGTGACTAGTTATGAACATGATACCATGTGATCAGCTATGATTGTGATACCATATGATCGAAGTGACCAGCAATGATGCAGGAGCATTCGGCCACATAGCATGATGTAAGGTAAAACAGTCATAGCTGGTCACATGGTAGAACTCCTTAGTTGGTCACGTGGTATCATGGTCATATGTGGTCACAAGCTATCATGGTCAAATGATGGCTTGTGACCAGTTATGATTGTGATACTATGTGACCAGCTATGACCATAGTAATATCATGTTTGCACGAGGATGAAATCTGACAAATATAAATTATTTATATGTAAAAAATACATTAATAAGCATATATCAAGAGTTACATTGCCAGAAAATGAAAAAGAATTTGAGTTTTACGTGACGCTAAAATAGCTTGAATCTACAAAACTTGATAAAAATAAGGCCCGCTGACCTACTTTGGCGACCTCTGACCCTAAATGACAGCCTCCGACAGAAAAGTTTTTAAATGAAAATGATAGATCACATGTGGAAGAAGACAACTAAAAATTCAGATTATTAGAAGATATAGTTTTCGAGATATTTGTTATCAAAAAACCTAACAAATCCGACTCGGAGTTGCCCCTCCTGAATGGCAAAATTTGAGGTGATGCCGGCAGCGCCACTAAATGTTGAGAGGCTAAGAAATTTAGATTCCCACCAAGTTTGACATGCTCTTTAACATAGAATTAGTTTTAACCATATCTGTGACAGGTCAGCACACACATTGGACCAGTCCCCATGGAATAGCCCTTATGCATGAGATAGCATGGGACTAACTAAGACAGTGATGTGATCAACGGCCAGCATATCAAAGAGTTGCACTTAAAGGGAACACTAAAGTTCACCTCAGAGTTCTAATACCCTTTTTAGCTTCTGCATGTTTTAAAATTGGAGGCAGCAGATTATGTTACTATAGGCAACCCTAGTTGTTCGGACTAATATCGGCACCTAAGAAACTGGTTAAAGATCACTAGCCCGCATCACTTGGCTCGTCTGTCATGACAACATCTATTGGTCAGAGCCATCATTCTTCAGACAGGCCTGGCGTATCGAACGAACGACTGGACAACTGAATGTTCAGAGTTGTCAAGATTTATAGAGAGGATCTATGGGTATATCTACAAACAAAGTTGACTGTCAAAGATGTAACCTTATCCAATACTATCAGTATCTACTCAAGTATAGTAATGACATACAGTACATACATCCTATACAGCCAGCTATAAAGTGCATCATTTTGGTTATAGAAAGATGGAGACAACCTGTGATATCAAACACTACCTTCTCCTGTTCTGATCTACAAAGTAAATACAAATAGAGTGATAGCATGTATACCCAGTGCTTATAATGATACAAAGGCCTAAACTAGTTACAACTAACCAAAGATATAAATATTATTATTAATAAAGTTAAACTTACAAGAGATGATGTGGGTCTATGTCAGTTTGGAGCAGTTTATTACTATAAACTATTATAAAAGTATTTTTATAATAAGAGCAGTGACAATAACCAGAGTAAGATGTACACGCATTACATAACATTGAGGCATGGCTTCGTGTCACCTTTGTTAGCCCTGTGTAAGGACTGCTGGCTTTTCATATGTGGAGTTTAGCTGAATCTAGATTTGGCTGGCGAAACCTGATTTTACAATGACTACCATATTGAAACTGTGGTACGTGTTACTACTATGCGCTACCGTGACAACTATGTGTCATTTCATATAAGCATGCACATATTAGCAAAAGTGTACAAACTATGTATCACATACACAATTTTACATACGACATTTGAAGGTTTTGAAATATTTCAGATAAATCTATCACCAAATTGTAACAGAGACTTCACTTAGTTTACTAAAGCTAACAATAGAGTGTTTGTTGTGATATAAAGAGAAACTTGGAGGCATATAAAACTACTTGGTAAGCACACAATAAATTCGTTAAAACAATAGATAGTTTGACACAAGTGTAGATACAGATATGATATATATACAAATACATGGACATGTTGAATATAGATAGCAACTGATCATAAACAGGAAATGAAACTATAGGTAAACAAGTAGAGTTCTCACTGTATGACCTTGCACGTAAAGCTGACAGAATCTACTTCACTTTTTTGTTCTCAAATTAATTTTTTTTCACTAGGACATACTTACATACTTGTTAAAACCTAATATTTCATTAAGGTGCATCCAAAGTTCAAAGCTTTTGAACAGCACGGTCTTTAAAGGTTGACTAGCAACAAAATTTCCATTACAGTTATTTGGTATCAAAAGATTCACTATGTCTTACTCTGCTGTGTTATAGATGCAAAATATGTGGAAATGTGATTACAAGCTCTTGAGAGCTCAAAAACAAACGGTTAATTGCGGCCATTACAAAAACGCTGTGGATTAAAATCCCTTTGCAAAACGGCTCAAATGGGACGTAGTTGAACGAGATGGCTCCCGGTTACACTTTCATGCAACCTTATTCGTCAAAAAATTTTCACAAATATACTTCAAGCATTCAATAGAACCATGCATATTGTCATTACGCGTCAATTACATAATCATTGTAAAGCTGTCATTTTGAGCATCGATATTTCAAAACCTAACGTAAAAATTTGCTTAATCTTTTAACCTTAGCTCCTAGGAGTGCATATCATCCTCTGATAAACATGACGAGCCTGTTGATTACCTGTGATAGTCGAAAAATGCTGCATAAAATTATTTGCGCTGCTTGGCAGGAAGTATGGGTCACATGATCAGATTACGACTAGACGATTAGACCAATCCGAAACAGAACTGCAAAGTAGCGAGCATCTAGATTTGACACGGGCTTTTCGGTAGAACCCCCGAAGTGTTTGTCATAAACTAGTGTTACAAAACGTTTTATATTGAACTTTTTATTAGCCGTTCAATTAACGTGATAACATCACATGTCAAAACAATAATCAAATTGTTTGAATACGTCAGAGAAATAAACTAATTCCAACTTACAGCGTTTTGTGATGACGGCGATTAACTGTTCGTTTTTGAGCTTATAAGAGCTTGTAATCAGATTTCCCCATATTTTGCACCTACAACACAGCAGAGTAAGACATGGTGAATCTTTTGATACCAAATAACTGTAATGTGAACTTTGTTGCGAGTCAACCTTTAAAGTTTATTTAAAGGTGTAAACCTTTTAATGTATTCCGATATACTGTACAGTTAATCAGCATAAATTGGTTTTACCAACCACAAAAATGTCCGAAATGTTTTGCAGGAATTGCTTGGACATTTTCAAAGCCAGTTTAGCTTCTACCGCAAGCACGTTCATCTCAGACGAGCAATTAATATTATTACAGCGTGCAACATTATTATTACTAAAAAAGTAAAATAATAACTCTCAGTAGAATGATTGTACAACTTATATTAATCTGTGAATGATTTGGTCAATCGATACAAATATATACAATTATGCCTATTCATAAGGCTAATGGTCTGAGATGATTATATTTCTTTTAATGTATGTTCATTCATTTTTGGAAATTGAAATATATTTACTGACTATCTCAATAAAAACAATTTAATATGGTAACCTGCCAGGCTGTTCTAGAAGGAATTGAACTTACCACAATAATGTGGTACAGATCATTCAATACCAGAGGACGTGTGAAGCCACAAAAGTAAGTTGTTCTATGAGCAAATACTCTGTACTATAATTTATCAAGGTAAGTATATTAATACTATAAACTAGGACTAAAGAACTGAAGCTTTGTAGACAGTTGTAGATAGGTACTGACACTTAGTGTTCAGTACTAGCTTATGATTGGCTTAGCAAAATGACTAAAATCTCGTTTTTTAGACTTATTTTGCCTTAACTTGTCCAAGTTTTGGACAAACACAAATCTGGTATTCACATGTTACAGATGAGGTTGGACCAACTATTTTGTTGGAAATACATATCATAATCATTATGAATAATATTGATTGTGTATAAAGCAATAGAAGACAATTTTAACAACCAAACTCAACCTTGGTTGGGAATATATATAAATTAATAAGCAACTAACTTACATCTATTATTAACAGTAATTCTCAAGACAGTTTGTGAATTTTCAGTAGAAGTAAATCATAGGGTTTAAAAACATACTTGGCAAATTATTAAAATTTGTCGTTTAATTATTCGATTAATAATCCATAATTAATTAAACATATGACTATATGAGTACCTAATGTGAAAATAATTGAATGCTAAAAAAAGTGCATTTCCTCTAGTATCAGTTCTGTCACAAAAAATCCCAAAGAGATACTATTTGTACATCATCTGGCTTTTTTAAAATGTTTTTTTATCATACTTTTTTTAAATAACTACACACTGACATATAGACAAAGGTTTTAATGGATATTATTTTACAAATTTGATTTGATGTGGGAAAGGAAATTGTTATCTTATCTCAAACATTCATTACCTTTATTGACACTAAAGTTATAATTATCTGATTTTAGCTTGATATTCTTTATTCTGTTTGATACTTATAGAAAACGTCTGTGCAAATAGGAAAGACAGGCATTGCCATATAACTCATTGGCTTATGGTGGTAAAAGGTTTAGAAGATGTGTTCTTTAAACTGAAACCAGATGTTTCATGTGATAATGGACTCAGCTTTGCTGTAACAATGAACTAACCAGATGGAGAGCATCAAAAATACAGCTAACTCGTTGTTTTATTGCTTTAAACTTCCTTTTCGATTGGTTAATTCTACACAGCAAAAGTGCTTCGTGATTATGAAACGACCTTCAACAAAACCTTGAACTTTAAATGACAGCATTTTAAAATGATTTTAATTTCTCCAATTATAATAATGATATATCCTTGTTCACCAAAGATTTTGAACTTGAAAAATCAAAACAGTTTGGAAAACACAAAATAATTATGATGGAAGCTCTATGCTGTGACACAAGGTCACTTGTTTGGTAAAACACAGACATATTATATGTGATGTCAATACCGAGGATGAGCAATGTATGATTGCAATATATTTTTACACATTTTCTATCATCCAGATGTCAAACTGAAGGCTTTGATTGCCAAAAATGGCAGATAATCATAATGTGAGGTGGAAACATATTCCACAAAGTTCGAAAAAGGTTGCTTCGTATTTATACGCCCAGCATTAACTTTTAAGTGGAGGTTATAGAATTCTACTAACCAGCTTGTGAGCTAGCAAAATGTTCTTTTACACAAACGGGTCCATTAGAAAACTCGAATTCATCAAAGTCGTAGGGTTCGTAGAATTAGCTATTCTCAAATTGTTTGTTCAAAACACAAGTTTTAAACAATAAGCTTAGAAGATGTGTCAGTTTTAATGCTTGAGAATTGCTTCCATCTTATAAACACTTGCTCTGCCTTCATGCTCAAAGATAGTCAAGTTTAAAAATGAACGTTTTAATATGATTATATAATATTGCAACTATTTCTAGTCAAAATTTCCCAAAGCTCTGTCTATTTTTACAATTTAAAAAGTTGATAAAAACCAGTACATGTTTAAAGTTACACAACAATATTACTCAACCACTAATCTGTAATGTTATCTCTGATTATTAATACAGTAACAGTTTGTGTCATCACTGTACTTTTAAACAGGCCATGATAAGTGAGTGTTGTGTCTTGTTACCATATTAGCTGTTGTGAGTGTGTTTTATCAGAGCAGCTAATCCGCACTTGAATATGATAGATTATTCATTGTATAAAATAAACATGTACATGGTCATATTTTTATAGCAGCCTCCTTAATGGGCTTAAAATAGGCAATAAACCTATAGAGTTGCATTTCACCAGATATTATCTACTAAGAAGTTCTTGTTTTACCACCACACTTCAATTTTACACAACATCTGAATTCTCAGTAGTGATTAGCCCATTTCTCACAGCACAAACTACTGCTTCCAATTAAAAGGCGCCCAAACTTTTTCATAGCTTAGAAATGCTGGTTCTTTTGTAATTAGTATTAAATGCTTGTCTTTATTACTATTACTACTATTTTCTTCTGGCAGTTAATGTTTTCATGTTAAAATATAGAAGGTTGTGATCAGACACTCAAATATTAAGTTTGTAGTTTCAGTGTTTTCATGTACTAGGTCATACTTTAAAATTATTAACAAAGACAAATCCTTACAACTAAACAGTCTGCACCCTAAAATATTTTACATGTTACTATCAAATTGTATACTTCTTTATACCCCTAATTGTCTGTTTGTTTGTTTCACCTGACATCCAATAGCAACCCAGAGCGGATGTTTAAACAGTGACAGCAATTATTTCACCAACATCTATGGGAAATGGTTAAACAATGATTATAGTTTAACCTGAATCTTCCCGTTATAAAGGCACAAACAAGCATACTTTTATCTATGACAGGAAATCATAACATAAACTAATAATAAAATATGATTCTGTAAAAAATTCAGAACAAATTCTTAACAATTAACTTGTTACATACACTTAAATCATTTCAATTTGTCTCAAGGCAGAATTCGTATTAGTGCAATCAAGCTAAGAAGTTTCATCTTTCTGAAAAGCTCTTATCACAGCTTTTCTTATCAACTTAAACCATAACTGCCACGAACAACTTTTATCGTATTTACTACGTAAATCAGACATGCTGATTCCGATTTTGTAATCAAAATAAAGATTAGGCCACTAACTTTCAGAGTAATAAAGGATTTTTTATAGCGTTTTAATATCGGTCTCGAAAACAACACGATCGGCATAACAAGCTCCGCCCATAAATACTTGACGTAACCTAGCTTTTTAGGAACAGAAGTTACGTAAAGATGTTTAGACCGATTTAGAATAATAGAGATGGGTGTTTTAAAATCTATTAATATCTAAATCCAGCTTTAAAAATAATATCAGTTTTTTCTGAAAGATAGATAAGCTATTCAGCATTGCGTATTTAAAAAGCGCGATAACAACGCTAGCTCGTGATAAAACCGCGCTTTTTGAGCTCCTTTTTCTCGGCGCCCAGCCCTTTTAAACGTCAAGTAACAAGCTGCGAGCAATTTTAAATAGTTTATATCCCTTTCATAAAAAACTGAAATTATTTTACAGGCTGGATTTAGACAATAATGGGTTTTAAGACACCCATCTCTATTATTTTAAATCGGACTAAACTTTCCTAACTTCCGTTTCTGAAAAAGCTAGGTTTCGTCACATATTTATGAGCGGAGCTTGTAATGCCGATTGTGTTGTTTTCGAAACGGATATTGAAACGCTTTAAAAAAGCCTAAATGACTTTGAAGGTTAGTGGACTAATCTTTATTTTGAGTACAAAATCGGAATCAGCGTGTCTGATTTACCTAGTAAATACAATAAAAGTTGTTCGTGACAGTTATGGTTTAATAGATGATACAGTTTTATCAGCTTATGTATTTACATTAACTGATATCACAATCTACGGTATCTTTTACAGGAACTAAAATTTCCGTTACAAACATTTGCGCACATAATTTTATTCTGTAAGCAAACTGAGCAAAGCAATGAATTTAAACAAACTACAAGACTTAAAACTATCCCAATGACTAGAAATGTTTCAATTAATAATACAAAAATCAGCTTGCATAAAAAATCAAATGACAGAAAACAAGACTTTCTATAAAAAAACAATGGCAACCCAAAATGCTGGTAGAGATAAAAGAGAGAATGAAAAACCTGTGAACAATGAAGCAAAGAGTAGCGAAATTGACAACTACAAAGAAAGGTACTTTTTAAGTCACCTAAAAGACCACACTGTGGTAACAATGATAGACCTCTGCACAGCGGGGTTCGAATATACACCATGTACATGTTTGCATTTGCTTGTGTAACTATTTGGGTACTTACTAATGTACACCCATTTCAGTATTATGTTTGATATTATCCAGATGTATTTGATTGCTATCTACCTTTTCATCCTTACTGTAAAATATGAAGAATGCGGAGCCATACTGAGCAACCGGTGGTGTTGCTTGCAGCGATTGAGGTTGTGCATGAAAGCTCTTACTTATCCCTTGTAAGACAACTTGGACGCCGAACAAACTCACAAGTGGCTGGTCGACACCGACTTTCTCAACACTTTTTATACAAACTAACCATCTGATCTCTTGAAATCTTCTGGTTTTTCGAAATGATATAATGCATAAAAAACTATTGAAAATTCACTATTTACTATTTTTGATTATAGCCGTGTGATCAAATTTTAAACGAACAAAATGATCATTGAAATTACTATTGAACTTATTGTTTGTTAGTCGTTAGTATGACTAAATTTTCAAGTAAAAGATCAATGAGAATAACGAAAGCAAATTTAATTTTCCTTATCTGTAGAAAAGGTCAGATCAATATTGTAAATCAAGTCTTTTAGGTTAATTCATGTAGCCGTTGTCGCCAGTAAGGCTTACCAAACAACTGAAAAAATAGCACACCTGAAGCAAATGTCATCTGTGACATACAAACAATCCCTCGCATTACACAGCCTCCCGTTATTACGATGACAGACTGCGGGTTTAGTAAAACGCGTGACGCGTGACGAGGCGTGATGGTCAAAAACACTTATAAATAACGTAGAAGCATTCTAGAACACTCATAGATGATATTTTGATGGTTTTCAGTAGGGTCAAAAAATTTTCGTGACAACGCGTGATGGCTAAAATCGTCCAGAATCGTCATAAAATCGTTCCCAATGGCTAACCGGATGCATTCTACGTAATATCTCGACTGACCAAAAAATTTTTTGAGAAAAAAATTTGATCAAAATGTATTAAAATTGTTTAGAAACACTTAAAAATTGATTCTACATAGTCAGGAGACATATTTACCGTGCTTAGAAAAAAATTCGACCTGTATTAGCCTGAAAATATTCAACCGTCACGCGTTTTACTACCGTTTTAGTAAAAAACGGCGACCGTTCAGTACGATGACGGCCACGTTATAGTAAAAACGGCAACCGTTTCGCACACGTTTTACTAAACGGGTTGCCGTTTTAGTAAAACGCGTGATGATTTAAAACACTTCAAAATGACATCAAATCTTTCTAAAACACTCCTAGATGATATTTTGATGGTTTTTGGTTAGGTCAAAAATTTGACCAAAAATTGCGTGACAACGCGTGACGGCTAAAATCATGCCAAATCGTCGTGAAATCGCTCCCTATGGCTTACTGGATGCGTTTTACGTAATATTTCGACAAACTTTGAAAAACGCGTGATGGTCAAAGTCGGTTTAAAACGACTTTAAAAGACTTACAAATGTAGTCTACATTGTCAGGAGTCATATTCACGCATGCCTGACAAAAACTTCGACCTGTATTAGCTTGTAAACTGTCTCGCGTTATACTATGCGGCTACCGATATAGTAAAACGGCGACCGTTTCGCACACGTTTTATTAAACGGGTTGCCGTTTTAGTAAAACGAGTGATGAGTTAAAATACTTCAAAATGACATCAAATCTTTCTAAAACACTCTTAGATGATATTTTGATGGTTTTTGGTTGGGTCAAAAATTTGACCAAAAATGGCGTGACAACGCGTGACGGCTAAAATAATGCCAAATCGTCGTGAAATCGCTCCCTATGGCTTACTGGATGCGTTTTACGTAATATTTCGACAAACTTTGAAAAACGCGTGATGGTCAAAGTCGGTTTAAAACGACTAAAAGACAAATGTAGTCTACATCGTCAGGAGTCATATTCACGCATGCCTGACAAAAACTTCGACATGTATTAGCTTGTAAACAGTCACGCGTTATACTATGCGGCTACCGATACAGTAAAACGGCGACCGTTTCGCACACGTTTTATTAAACGGGTTGCCGTTTTAGTAAAACGCGTGATGAGTTAAAATACTTCAAAATGACATCAAATCTTTCTAAAACACTCTTAGATGATATTTTGATGGTTTTTGGTTGGGTCAAAAAATTTACTCAAAATTGCGTGACAACGCGTGACGGCTAAAATCATGCCAAATCGTCGTGAAATCGCTCCTAATGGCTTACTAGATGCGTTTTACGTAATATTTCGACAAACTTTGAAAAACGCGTGATGGTCAAAGTCGGTTTACAACGGTGGTTCTTGTGAGTTAGTAGTCACGCGGTGCCCGATGGTCGCTCGGAAGGGTTCGTGGTACGGGTAGTAATACTCGTTGAACTCGCAGGTTTATTTTTTCTCGAGTATCGGGTAATAGAGATTTCGGTTATTCCGGTCCTTCGGGTTCGGGTTTTGATTTTCGAGTTCGGGTTTTGGTACACGGATCCGTGGGGTAGTGTGAACAAAAACTCGGTCTATTGCACCTTGCGCTTTTAGTCTGGGCCCACAGGGCATTTCTGGGTCATTTTTGCTAAGGAGGCACGACAATGGGGTATAACGAGTCTTTAATTTAATAGATAGAATAAAGCATCTCATACTTTATTTACTGTACCTACCGGAGATATTGTAGTCAAGCAGTGATTACTTGTCATTAAAAGGTGAGTAGAAATACTTACATCAAATTTTATTTGCGCAATTAGCCAAATCGGCTTCGTAAACAAATCTATGCCTTTTTTAATACAGCGCGTGTTTGCTTTCGACGATAACACATAGGTCCTTAGTCCGTTTCCGCTATCGCCTTGTTAGAAACTGCCATCAGTTTCGCGATCGTAGCAGTGAAAATTTAATAACTCTGTTTAAATTTATTACCACAGCTAGCTATTATGGATTACATAATTAATTATAACCAAGTTTTACTAAGCCAACAAGCCTTACTAACGGAAAAAGCCGATAATGAAAAGTTTTTTATGAGATTTGGAGCACCATCTACAAAAGGTCAGAGAGGTCCATAGAACATGCTTAAGTTTTAAGCTACCATAGACCCTATCTTCTGCCACCTGTTGAAACGAAAATTCCCTGTGGCCCAGACTATCTTGACTGTTTAACAATTCGCCTGTTAACGCTGTGAGTACGAATGTCAGTCGATAAAAACTGTGGAAAATGATAAATAAATTGAAAAGAAATATAATTGCTTTGTAAATTTGAAAATATATCTGTTTAGAAAATTTAAACATAAAATCCATATCAACAAACCCGATACTCGAAAAACCTGTAGGCAAAGAAATATCCGAGCTTAGCACTACTACCTACCCGATACTCGAAAAACCCGAACAGAAGGGGGCGGGTCTAAACCCGTTGACCAAAAAGTACTCGTGCCCAGCACTAGTTCGTAGGCATACACCACCGGACGAGCAGAATCGGCCATGTTGGCATTGTAAATCAGAGCTCCGTTCGCTCAGCTCGTGACTCTTACGCTCTTCGTGAGTTGTGTTACGCTTTGAGGATCATAAAAGTCTGTCTGATTCTTGGTGACTCGTGAGTAAACTTACTGGTGTAGTCTGGCACGACGGTGTTTTCTGGGAAAACGTGCAGGTAGAGTAGGAGTGACACAAGGGGAGGTTTGGAGTGTCACGGCTGGCAGTGTGGTACTGCGTAATCTTTACTTAGCAGCTTCCAAGCTATTTTGGCCTATATATTGTATTTGTTTTGCCTTGTTGTTAAAGATGTAGTTGCGTCAAAAATGAAATTAGGACCCATAAAAGGCTAAAACATCAGCTACAATTTGATGCCATTTTTGTCTTTGTAGACCAACCCTGTCCAGAGATATATGCGTTTGAATGAGGCCCTCTTTTAAAAAGCTCACGTTCCAGCGGGTGCCTATTTCGTGACGTCACAAGCAAGGTATCTGAAACGAAACCACGAGCAATAAATATGAGGTCGATTCGTTAGCCAATCATGCGAGCGAAATTTTTATATAGGCCGTAATAAATGTTATCACTCGTAAAACGCGT
Source organism: Watersipora subatra (assembly GCF_963576615.1). Lineage (NCBI taxonomy): Eukaryota > Metazoa > Bryozoa > Gymnolaemata > Cheilostomatida > Watersiporidae > Watersipora > Watersipora subatra. Next base: position 251,710 of record NW_027045384.1, read on the forward strand.
TGTCTGTGATCTCGAAGATTCTCCTAATTAGAGAATTCATTCTCATCGTTACTGATTCAACGCGTTTCAACAATTACTAAGTTATACATAGTTTTAAAATGGCTTCAAGTTCGAGCGACCACTACTCAGAATTATCTGAGCAACTTTTAGTAAAAGATTAGAGTAGACAGCCTATGGCCAAAACTGACAGGCGTCAGCAGCGTTTTGCTGCAGAAGAAGACAGAATGGAGGTAAATTAACTTAGAGTCTTCTATACTTTAGTAAATGTAATATTTTTTATAGTCATAAATACATATACTAATTAATAAAATGATAATTCTTTGCTATCTCCAATCATCGTTTCATAGCTTATCTGCCGTTTTACCTAGCTATAATATTTTTTTTTAATTTTCTTTGGTAAATTAGAGTCATGATTACAAATTATTTTCACTTGTAGGAAGTGGGTAAAATCGATTGATCATTGCAAATCTTTAATTTCCAGAACCAAAGCTTCGAATCGTTGGCTTGGGGTACTTGTGCCTTTATTAAATGTTTATTCGTTTTTAAAATTACACTCGCAATTTATTTAACTCCCAATTTGGAAGCTGTCAATAGATACGCTTTAGAATGACATATCTATGAATGACATACAAAATGTATTTATTGCATCTACTTTGTTTACATTTACTTGTTTTACTGATTACAGAATGTTTATGTCGTCCCACCAGCCGAAGAAGCTTTGTCAGTGTGGAAACTGCCATAAAGGAGAAAGCGAGACTTGAATGCGTGCTGGATGATGTTTTGTTTGAGTTTGTTGCAGTGGATGAATTTGTCTTATTGTATCAGCTAATACTATGTGAGTGGCCACGACTTGATGAATATTTTTAATAAAAGCTTTATGCCGAGATGAAAATATTTTTGCTTGTAAAAATTATATAATAAAATAATATTGTTGAAGATAATGCAAAACATGATTTGCAGAATATTGTAGTGAATCGGATATGGTATATGGGTGTCCGCAGAACTGGAGAATGTGAGTTCAAATCCAGTTTGCCGCAGACATCTCATCCTTAAAACTCTATCCCTGTCTATATTCTTTTCAAAGAGGTGGCTTGCTTATTGCAATTATTTAGTATTCGGTAAGAATACTAGTAAGAAACTAGTACGTAGGCAATAGGTAATAGGCGACATAATGTGGGCGGGGCTTATGGGAGGCTGTATATCGTTTATATGGGTAGCTGCAGAACTGTGCTGATACAAAGACCGTATTCTACATAAAGTGACTTGACAGAATTACCGTAGACCGGTAGAATTGGTAGTCGGTACCCAAATGTTTACACAACATTTGGAGAAAGTGAGTAGAACAAATTTTCAATTTTCGTTATTTGAGGCCTTTTAAACATTCATAATAATGCATCTGTAGCAGGATTTAAAATTTTATTCTAGCCAACATGAGCAAATACAAAATAAGATATATGCCAATAGAGCCTCGTAAGACTAGACTTTTATCGCAAATACCCGATGTGAATACGAGAGATAGAGACAGGTTGCCAAACGCGAGACATCATTTTGGGCAAGTCTGGGCACGTTTTGGTGGCCTGAGTGTTTTTACGGCGATCAGATTTTTTCGGTTTTAATCTTCAAATATCTTGGCAATGCGATCGCGTAACACATCAAACAACATATCAACTGATAGAGAAAAAAAATGCTTTCTTTTAAGATCAACTTAAATTTGACGCAACTACTTCTTTAAGTGGTGCCACTCAGCTGGGCTGAGGTAAGCACGAGCGAGCCATGAGTGAGCCCGGGAGCAGCCAAAAGGCTGAGCCATCTACCGAAGGCAGAGGTGGTCAGCCACCCGAGGGCGCCGCGAGCGCTGGAACAGTACCGTTGATTCTAGATGCCGCTTTTTTAACGAATCTGATGAACTAGCCACGAGGGCCTATTCTAAAAAGGCTGAGCCGGCAGATGCAGCCATTTGCCGGAGATGGTGCGGTTGAGGTAACCGCATGGCTCTCACGGTACGAGCGACTGTGTGAGTTGGAGCACATTGCTCCGTGCGTGCTGATTGCGTACATGCTCGATGGCACTGCTGCCAGAGTGCATGGACGCATGAGGGTGGGCGAGGCATCTCAGTGGAACGTCGTGGAAGCAGTGCTGACTGCTGATTACGCCATGCCTCGACAAGAGGCATGGCATTGCTTTGTCAGCTGTCGACTCGAACCCGGAGAGACAGTTTACGTGTACCTGGACCGCTTAGATCGGCTCGGTGGTAGACTGGGGGTGGCGCTGGAGGACATGGTGTTTAAGACCAAGTTCTATGAAGGGTTGCCCGAGTCAGTCTACGAGTGAGCAGTTACGCATGATCAGGCGTATACTGCTGATTTTGGCTCGTTGCTGAACCGAGTGAGGGGGAAGTTGGTTTCCCGGAGAGCGGTTGAGGGTCGCCCCTCAACAATTAGCTCAGCGGCCAGTTCTGGTAACCGGCCGGTGACTGCTTCTGGCAAGCAGTTGGGGGCTGCTTCTAGCTAGCAGCCGGAAAGCAAAGATAGTTGCTTTCGATGTGGGGGTCCACACAGGGTGAAGGACTGCCCACAGATTAAGCGGCCTTTGTCTGGTACGGGGCGAAAAAGACCTCTTCTGGCAAGAGGGTCGGGTGTTTCCGGTGCAGTAGCGCGGAGCACTTTGTATGGGACTGTCCTGTACGGCCACTGACTGGAGCGGCGGCATGGCTCACTGAGGATGAGCCGGGTTTTCATCAGGAGGATGCAACTCGGGGCGCCGCATCCTCTCATATGGACATCATGTAAGCCAGGCTTACGGGGCCTCCCATAACATCAGGGGGACCCGAGGTGGCGTTGGCGTGACAGAGGGAGGCTAGAGGTCACATGCAAGCAGTGAGAGTGTACTGCGGGACAGTCCTTGGCTATCCGGGGCAACTGGTGCGCTTACGACGAGCAGTCGTATGCCGGTCGTTCGAGCAATGCTGAATGGTTGCGGTTTTCAGTGTCTGGTTGACACTGGAAGCGAGCAGACTCAGGTAAGTCTGCAGGTGCTGACAGGCTCAACTCGACTTAGGCCGAGCCACTCGCTGTTGACAACGGATGGTGAGGCGTCTCATGTGAAGGGTCAGTGTCGGGTGGTCGTCAGTGTACAGGGACACTGTTTCGGCGTTACGGCACTTGTTATGGACAAGTTGTGCTATCTTGGGGTTGACTGCTTGCTGGGTGGTGCCGTCATTGACCACATGGGAGGCGTCACTGTCTGTAGAGAAAGTGAGGAAGTATTCGGTCAGGTGGGGGAAACCCTATCAGAATGGATGCTGTAAAGTACCTGCAGGGCAGGATACTGGGGCTGGCTGTACATGCGGGGCAGCGAGGGTTCTGCCGTTGTCGGGGTTGGGTAGTGATCTGGTGTCACTGCGAGTCGACGACCCTGATTTTCTTGCCACTTTCGCCAAAGGCCGGTGGACCGTTAGCTGGCGGTGGTCTGAGGAATCTCCAAAAGGATTGCAGACCCGGGTCGCGGAGTACAAGTGTACTCGGGCACCTAACTTGCATGAGCGGTACTGTGCTGAGATTGAGCGCTGGATCTCAAAAGGTTGGTTGAAAAGGTGGAGTCGGCCCGTTGAGGGTATTATTCTCCTTTTGGCGGTGTTTCAACCAACGAAGGACAAAGTGTGACCAGTCATGGACTACCATGAACTGAACGCGTTTGTCAAGAGTCACACGGGAGGTGACGCGGTCGCTGTGTGCAGCGAGAAAATCCGGAAGTGGAGACAGTTGCATGGCAAACTTGGGGTAGTCGACCTCAAGTTCGCATACCTACAGATCCATGTTTCGGAGGACCTGTGGAAATACCAGATCGTGAAGTATAAGGGGGTCCCTTAGTGCTGACACGTTTAGGCTTCGGGCTTTCGTGTGCGCCTAGGATCATGACCAAAATCCTAGGCAAGATTCTTTTGCTCGACGAGCGGGTCCAACGAGGGACTGACCACTATATCGACGATATAGTAGTGCAGGAGTCTGTGCTTGGCATGGAGGAGCTGAGGAAGCACCTTGTTAAGTATGGACTGGCGACGAAAGAGCCGGAGGGCCTTGATGGAGGTCGGTTGTTGGGCATTTCTCTGAAGGGAAATACTCGTGGACATTTGCAAATGTCGAGGGAAACTGCACCCTCCGATATGCATCTTGAGCCAGCTGGGCTGACTAAGAGAGAGCTTTTCTCGTTTTGTGGCTGACTTGTCAGTCATTACCAAGTGGCTGGTTGGTTGCGGCCCTATTGCAGCTTCTTGAAGCGGATGGGATGCAACGGAGCCTGGGATGCCCCTGTTGAAAAGGAGGTCAGCTTGCTGGCTAGTGAGCTTTTCATGAGGGTATGTCAGAAGGACCCTGTTAGGGGTCCGTGGCACGTAAGACCGAATGGTGCGGTCGTTGTGTGGACGGATGCCAGCTCTCTGGGCCTCGGTGTGGCAGTTGAGGTTGATGGCAGCGTTGTTGAGGATGCGTCGTGGCTGATGAAGGAGTCTGACCATTCACACATCAATGTTGCCGAGCTGGAAGCTGTGGGACAATGTGTTAACCTGGCTATTGCGTGGGGGTTCAAGACTTTCATCTTAGCGGTTGACTGTCTCACAGTTGTCAATTGGATGTCAAATACAATTGACGGGCGCCATCGTGTCCGCACGAATGGTGCTGCAGAGATGCTGGTGAAGCGTCGGCTAGGGGTGATCCGTGACACGATCACCGAGTACAGATTATCGGTCACTATGCGTCTTGTACCTACTGTGGAGAACAAGGCGGATAGAATGATGAGGGTGCCCAAGAAGTGGCTTGGGCATCGAGGGATGAGTAGAGGTGAGGCCGAGAGCTGCCATCTTTACCGGCGAGAGCCTCGGAGATGCTGTCAAAGATGCTACCAAATTTCGTGGTTACGTCATTGGAATAAAGAGATTCCAATCTACGGCGGCTTTTTGTTTTTGAGCTTTCAAGAGCTTGCAATCACATTGAAAGTGTAAACAGAAGCCATCTTGTACAACTACATCCCAATTGAGCCGTTTTGGAAAGAGATTCTAATCTACTGCGGTCTCGTGATGGCGGCGATTAACTGTTTATTCTGAACATTCAAGTGCTTGTAATCACATTTCCACATTTTTGGCACTTGCAACACAGCAGAGTAAAACATAGTGAATCTTTTGATGCCAAATAACTGTAATCTGAATTGTGTTCCAAGACAACTTTAAGGGTATTAGCTTTTATATGAATAAGACATTCATTTTGGTTGATTATATGTAAATGTTATAATTGATGCTTTTGTTTAGGTGGTTGGAATAATAATCTTAGTGTTACACAGTTTAAGGCTACCTGTCGCAAATTTATCAACAAATGTGGCGCCAAATCAGATGCATGTAAGTCAGGTAATGTTAGTGCTCGAGACGAGATTCTCATCATACAGGCTACTCCAGAAGTTAATTGGTTTTTGGAGCTCACAACGATTACAGATGTCAAATTTCTGTTATAGGTAACAGTACATTCAATATAGCTGGGTACACTGTGCGAATGCTAACTAGAGTGCTGTCATGTAACATTGGCCGTCAGTCCCTAGTTACGACTAAGTCAAGTATCCATTACCGACATCTCTATACTCTACTCGAGCTACAAAACAATGGAGGATTGGTGCGTCCATCAGACGGTGTCATCACGATCCTGCTAGTTACAGAGCGATACCTTCGAATTAATGCAAAGCCAGATCCACTCTATTGTGTGGTGTATGTTACCGGTAGTGTAGGATCTAGTGATGTGTTATGCCTTGGGAAACACCTTACGGACACAGCAGATGGCATATCCAACCACTGCTTCATTGATGAAAAACCTTATTCAGTCGTTCTATGATCTCAGACAGCATAACTATGCTAAAATCGTACATTCAAACTGCAAGGTGCATCTTTGCGGCGTAAAATACTAAAGCAGTACTTTTTAAAGGGCAGTAATAATGTAATTACTATAATATTCATCTGTAGCTGTTTTTGTACTCATATTTATAATCTGATTTAGTTGTAAGACACTCTGACACTGGCTCAATTTCCAGTAGTATACAAATCTCACCTCTCAATCTCATCTCTCAATTTACACAGTTTCTGTAAGGCTTACGTATAGGTTTAATCATATGATTACACTAATTCCTGCATATCCTTGTTTGCATTCTTTCGATTATCCTCTATTACAACTGTTTTTAATTTTGGTGTAGTTGTTGCGGTAGTTTATTCCATTTTTACAGATTCTACATGTCATACATTCATGAGCTATTATCACTTACATCTTAAAAACCGTTTCTGTTTTTTCAGCATGTGTTGTTTTTATCAAGATACTTCATGTGCTAAGTTTCTCCATTATGGTTTATGCATATGTAATATAATTTCAAATATAATGGAACAGTGGTTATTTGTCTGAATATATCATTTGCTGGGTTTATGCATCTGTAATACAACCGTTTGTATGAATAATGTGGTCTACGGAAATCTATTTCACTTCCAGTTCTCATTTATTATAATCTACTCCATTTGTTATCAATAGGAATTCTTCTTTCAGGCATTCTAAAAGCGGTGTAGGAGTAGTTTTCATTAACACCAGGTGGAAAATATATTTTCGACATGTACGTTTATATCATTTTTCACGGTTTGTTTACATACGAAACTAAAACACAATTAGCTCTCCAATATGGCGCTTACATTACGTTTCGCTATCAAAGTTAAAGTCACGTAATTACCATTCCAGGGGTTTGTGAAGTTCAAAGGTCATAAAATTACTCCCAATGGCATTCTATGTGCTTTTTAAATAATGTCTTAACAAACCGGGGAGTTTGTTTTTAAGGTAAAATTATTTGAAGGCTGATTTAGAAAGATTTGATGTCATTTTGAAGTATTTTAAGTCATCACGCGTTTTACTAAAACGGCAACCCGTTTAATAAAACGTGTGCGAAACGGTCGCCGTTTTACTGTATCGGTAGCCGCATAGTATAACGCGTGACGGTTTACAAGCTAATACGTCGAAGTTTTTGTCAGGCATGCGTGAATATGACTCCTGACGATGTAGACTACATTTGTCTTTTAAAGTCGTTTTAAACCGACTTTGACCATCACGCGTTTTTCAAAGTTTGTCGAAATATTACGTAAAACGCATCCAGTAAGCCATAGGGAGCGATTTCACGACGATTTGGCATGATTTTAGCCGTCACGCGTTGTCACGCAATTTTTGGTCAAATTTCTGACCTAACCAAAAACCATCAAAATATTATCTAGGAGTGTTTTAGAAAGATTTGATGTCATTTTGAAGTATTTTAACTCATCACGCGTTTTACTAAAACGGCAACCCGTTTAGTAAAACGTGTGCGAAACGGTCGCCGTTTTACTATATCGGTAGCCGCATAGTATAACGCGAGACAGTTTACAAGCTAATACAGGTCGAAGTTTTTGTCAGGCATGCGTGAATATGACTCCTGACAATGTAGACTACATTTGTAAGTCTTTTAAAGTCGTTTTAAACCGACTTTGACCATCACGCGTTTTTCAAAGTTTGTCGAAATATTACGTAAAACGCATCCAGTAAGCCATAGGGAGCGATTTCACGACGATTTGGCATTATTTTAGCCGTCACGCGTTGTCACGCCATTTTTGGTCAAATTTTTGACCAAGGGTTGGTCTACAAAGACAAAAATGGCATCAAATTGTAGCTGATGTTTTAGCCTTTTATGGGTCCTAATTTCATTTTTGACGCAACTACATCTTTAACAACAAGGCAAAACAAATACAATATATAGGCCAAAATAGCTTGGAAGCTGCTAAGTAAAGATTACGCAGTACCACACTGCCAGCCGTGACACTCCAAACCTCCCCTTGTGTCACTCCTACTCTACCTGCACGTTTTCCCAGAAAACACCGTCGTGCCAGACTACACCAGTAAGTTTACTCACGAGTCACCAAGAATCAGACAGACTTTTATGATCCTCAAAGCGTAACACAACTCACGAAGAGCGTAAGAGTCACGAGCTGAGCGAACGGAGCTCTGATTTACAATGCCAACATGGCCGATTCTGCTCGTCCGGTGGTGTATGCCTACGAACTAGTGCTGGGCACGAGTACTTTTTGGTCAACGGGTTTAGACCCGCCCCCTTCTGTTCGGGTTTTTCGAGTATCGGGTAGGTAGTAGTGCTAAGCTCGGATATTTCTTTGCCTACAGGTTTTTCGAGTATCGGGTTTGTTGATATGGATTTTATGTTTAAATTTTCTAAACAGATATATTTTCAAATTTACAAAGCAATTATATTTCTTTTCAATTTATTTATCATTTTCCACAGTTTTTATCGACTGACATTCGTACTCACAGCGTTAACAGGCGAATTGTTAAACAGTCAAGATAGTCTGGGCCACAGGGAATTTTCGTTTCAACAGGTGGCAGAAGATAGGGTCTATGGTAGCTTAAAACTTAAGCATGTTCTATGGACCTCTCTGACCTTTTGTAGATGGTGCTCCAAATCTCATAAAAAACTTTTCATTATCGGCTTTTTCCGTTAGTAAGGCTTGTTGGCTTAGTAAAACTTGGTTATAATTAATTATGTAATCCATAATAGCTAGCTGTGGTAATAAATTTAAACAGAGTTATTAAATTTTCACTGCTACGATCGCGAAACTGATGGCAGTTTCTAACAAGGCGATAGCGGAAACGGACTAAGGACCTATGTGTTATCGTCGAAAGCAAACACGCGCTGTATTAAAAAAGGCATAGATTTGTTTACGAAGCCGATTTGGCTAATTGCGCAAATAAAATTTGATGTAAGTATTTCTACTCACCTTTTAATGACAAGTAATCACTGCTTGACTACAATATCTCCGGTAGGTACAGTAAATAAAGTATGAGATGCTTTATTCTATCTATTAAATTAAAGACTCGTTATACCCCATTGTCGTGCCTCCTTAGCAAAAATGACCCAGAAATGCCCTGTGGGCCCAGACTAAAAGCGCAAGGTGCAATAGACCGAGTTTTTGTTCACACTACCCCACGGATCCGTGTACCAAAACCCGAACTCGAAAATCAAAACCCGAACCCGAAGGACCGGAATAACCGAAATCTCTATTACCCGATACTCGAGAAAAAATAAACCTGCGAGTTCAACGAGTATTACTACCCGTACCACGAACCCTTCCGAGCGACCATCGGGCACCGCGTGACTACTAACTCACAAGAACCACCGTTGTAAACCGACTTTGACCATCACGCGTTTTTCAAAGTTTGTCGAAATATTACGTAAAACGCATCTAGTAAGCCATTAGGAGCGATTTCACGACGATTTGGCATGATTTTAGCCGTCACGCGTTGTCACGCAATTTTGAGTAAATTTTTTGACCCAACCAAAAACCATCAAAATATCATCTAAGAGTGTTTTAGAAAGATTTGATGTCATTTTGAAGTATTTTAACTCATCACGCGTTTTACTAAAACGGCAACCCGTTTAATAAAACGTGTGCGAAACGGTCGCCGTTTTACTGTATCGGTAGCCGCATAGTATAACGCGTGACTGTTTACAAGCTAATACATGTCGAAGTTTTTGTCAGGCATGCGTGAATATGACTCCTGACGATGTAGACTACATTTGTCTTTTAGTCGTTTTAAACCGACTTTGACCATCACGCGTTTTTCAAAGTTTGTCGAAATATTACGTAAAACGCATCCAGTAAGCCATAGGGAGCGATTTCACGACGATTTGGCATTATTTTAGCCGTCACGCGTTGTCACGCCATTTTTGGTCAAATTTTTGACCCAACCAAAAACCATCAAAATATCATCTAAGAGTGTTTTAGAAAGATTTGATGTCATTTTGAAGTATTTTAACTCATCACGCGTTTTACTAAAACGGCAACCCGTTTAATAAAACGTGTGCGAAACGGTCGCCGTTTTACTATATCGGTAGCCGCATAGTATAACGCGAGACAGTTTACAAGCTAATACAGGTCGAAGTTTTTGTCAGGCATGCGTGAATATGACTCCTGACAATGTAGACTACATTTGTAAGTCTTTTAAAGTCGTTTTAAACCGACTTTGACCATCACGCGTTTTTCAAAGTTTGTCGAAATATTACGTAAAACGCATCCAGTAAGCCATAGGGAGCGATTTCACGACGATTTGGCATGATTTTAGCCGTCACGCGTTGTCACGCAATTTTTGGTCAAATTTTTGACCTAACCAAAAACCATCAAAATATTATCTAGGAGTGTTTTAGAAAGATTTGATGTCATTTTGAAGTATTTTAACTCATCACGCGTTTTACTAAAACGGCAACCCGTTTAGGAAAACGTGTGCGAAACGGTCGCCGTTTTACTATATCGGTAGTCGCATAGTATAACGCGAGACAGTTTACAAGCTAATACAGGTCGAAGTTTTTGTCAGGCATGCGTGAATATGACTCCTGACAATGTAGACTACATTTGTAAGTCTTTTAAAGTCGTTTTAAACCGACTTTGACCATCACGCGTTTTTCAGTTTGTCGAAATATTACGTAAAACGCATCCAGTAAGCCATAGGGAGCGATTTCACGACGATTTGGCATGATTTTAGCCGTCACGCGTTGTCACGCAATTTTTGGTCAAATTTTTGACCCAACCAAAAACCATCAAAATATCATCTAGGAGTGTTTTAGAAAGATTTGATGTCATTTTGAAGTGTTTTAAATCATCACGCGTTTTACTAAAACGGCAACCCGTTTAGTAAAACGTGTGCGAAACGGTTGCCGTTTTTACTATAACGTGGCCGTCATCGTACTGAACGGTCGCCGTTTTTTACTAAAACGGTAGTAAAACGCGTGACGGTTGAATATTTTCAGGCTAATACAGGTCGAATTTTTTTCTAAGCACGGTAAATATGTCTCCTGACTATGTAGAATCAATTTTTAAGTGTTTCTAAACAATTTTAATACATTTTGATTGTTTAATTTGTCAGATGTGAGTATTAAAGCCATTAGTATTTAGGATTATACCAAGATTATTTTTCAGACAAATTATTACTGTCAGATTCTGATGCAAGTTCAACTGGAAGGGAACTTTATTAAACCCTCAAGAAACCAGGTTATATCATAATGCTGAGAACTTAGGTTATGCATGAGCAGACAACTAACACAATACAATATGTATGCAGGAGAAAACAACTAACACAAAATACAACATCCCTTTTCTAGATTACAAAGCATGTAATGATGTTGGTTAATAAAACTAATTTTCACAAAATATTAGAAACGTGATTATACTGAATTATATTGTCCATGAGTATAATACTAATTAACAGGCAACCTTACAATGTACGTTGGGATTCACAACTCGTAGTCAGTAAGGTACGAAGGGGGCTTAACGGTTCGCCCTGAGCGAGTGGTGAGTGTATTTGGAGCTGGAGTAGCTGGCTGAGTAGGTACAACTGCGGACCGATTACGTGTCACGATTCTGCCATTATCACAAGTGATTTGTACAGCTCGATTGTTTACATTCGGTCGATTTTCTATAACACCGTCACGATGGTTATCTCGTATATAGACTGCACTGTTTTTCTCTAGCGGTCGTAAATCTTTTACGCGAGTATTACTGTCATGATTGATTTTCATTTGATCTTTGTACGAGTCATTTTTCTTTTTAAATTGCTCGTGATCTGGTAGTTTGGGTATCAGTGCATCAGGATGACATGTTACAGTGGTTCTTAGTACTCTGCCCATCAGTAACTCAGCGGGAGAGTATAATCCCAGTTGAGGGGATGTCCGGAATGCCAGAAGGGCCAGATAAGGATCCTTTTCTTTTGTTAGCATTTTCTTAATAGTCTGCACTGCCCTTTCGGCAGCGCCATTCCCTCTCGGGTAATGAGGGCTGCTTGTGACCTGAGTGAATCCATATGTCTCTGCAAATTCCACAAAGTCCTGTGCAGAGTATTGGGGACCGTTGTCGGAAATGACGCATTCTGGTATCCCATGTCGCGAGAAAATGCTTCTCATGTGATTTATCACATTCTTAGATGTGCTATCCTTACCCAGCAATGCGATCTCAGGAAATCGGGAATAATAGTCCACAACTAATAAGTATGTCTGACCCTGAAAATGGAATAAGTCCGAACCAACGACTTGCCAGGGGCGATCCGGGGTGGCTGTAGGTCTCAGAGTTTCAAATGAAGTATTAGAGTCTTTTTGGCAGATCTGGCATTGGCCAACCATTGTCTCGATAGCTTTGGACATGCACGGCCACCACAAACTATTTCTCGCACGAGTCTGACATTTGGTTACTCCCAGGTGACCCCTGTGTATATCCTCTAATACTTTACTTCTTTGATTTAGCGGTATCACCAGTCGATTTCCCATCATCAGAAACCCTTTGTTGATGCAGAGAAAAGCTTTTCGTTCGAAATAAGGCTGCATGAGAGTGTCCGTGGATGATAAATATGCTGGCCAACCTTCACTGACAAACTGAAGCACTTTGCTTAGGGTTTCATCGTTTCTTTGGTCTATTTTCATTTGTTCCAACCTGGTATCTAAGCCATTTAACCTCACACCACCATTTACTACTGTCTCAACTTCTTCCACCCGTTGAGCATCTGCCTCGTCAGGTTTGGTAGATGTATTCCGCGATAGGGCATCAGCCGCGATATTGTCTTTCCCACTGATGTGTGTAATTCTATAATCGAATCTCTGTAGCCTGAGCTTAAAACCTTGAATTCTTGCGGGTAGCCGGTCTAGGAATAGATTTCCGAACAGTGTGATTAACGGCTTGTGATCTGTTTCAATCAAAACTTTCTTCATCCCTAGAATGTACTGGGAGAATTTTTCTAGAGCCCAGCAGACTCCTAAAGCCTCTTTTTCAATAGCCGCATACCGTTGTTCTGTATCGCTTAGAGAGCGGCTCGCTGCAGCGACTAGTCTTCGAGTGCCATCTGGTTGCACCTGACTTAAGGTGGCTCCCAATCCTTGATTACTAGCATCTGTTGTGATTATAGTCTCTCTGGTAGGATCATATGTCGCCAGTACCGGTGGATTGGCAAATATCTCTTTCACCTTCTGGAAGGCTTCCTGCTGACCGTAACCCCAAATCCAGTCCACATCTTTGCGAAGTAAATCTCTCAAAGGTTTGGTAACATCAGCCAGCTGAGGAGAAAACCGCGCGTATTGATTAGCTAATCCGAGAAAACTCCTTACTCCGGTTACATTAGCAGGAGTAGGAAACTCCAAGATGCCTTGCACTCTTGGTCCTGTGTGGATTCCAAACTGATCAATGACATATCCTAGAAACTGCACTTTAGATACCCCAAACTGGCATTTGGACTTGTTCAAAGTCATTCCAGCTTGTTCGAGTCGCCTTAATACTACGCTGAGTCTTGAATCGTGTTGTTCTGTAGATTGTCCAACCACTAGTATATCGTCCATGTGTACTATAAGACCCTCAAGATCCCCCAAAATCCTGTTCATTTCAGCTTGAAAGATCTCTGGGGCACTGTTTAGTCCTTGTGGGAGTCTTAAATATCGATATCGGCCACGATGCGTAAGGAAAGTAGTCAACTTACTGGATTCATCTGACAACGGAATCTGCCAGAAACCGCTATTGGCATCGATTTTTGAGAACACTTTGCCACCTCTTATGGATGCCAGGCTTTCCTCTACTGTGGCCATAGGGTGAACTTCTCTGAGTACATATTTATTGAGTTCTGTGAAATCAGTACAAATCCTGACCTTGTCTTGCCCAGGTTTCGGCACTACCACCATTGGTGCCACCCACTGCGTTGGTTCTTCTATGGCTACAATTACCCCGTCTTCAACCATTTTCTCAAGTGCAATATTAGCTTTCTGTCGAAGCGAGAATGGAATCGGGCGTGGAACATGCAATGCAAACGGCTTTGCGTTTTCATCCAAGGTAATGGAATATTCTGTATCAAGCTTACCTAGTCCTTTGAACAAACTATCACTGACGCGTATAGACCCGATTTCGCACCTGCTTTTGTCAACGGTGACAAACTTGAGGCTTTCACATGCTTTTCTACTCAATAACGGGGTGTTTTGGTTTTCTATGACATATATGTCTTCTGTTATTTTCTCCCGACCCGCAGTAAGTTTACCAGAAATGACGCCAATGCAATTGAGAAGTGTACGACCTGGTCCATACAGCTTCTTTGTAGATGGGTATTGAGTTCCTACGCAATGTTGAGGACCACAAACGCTCAGGGCCGCACCAGTGTCCAATTTGAATCTCATCAATTGATTCTTTTTAATGTCAGTGTCAACCCTCACGTTGGAATACCATGAACCGGCCTCTAGACCTACGCTGTCTATGTCAAATATTTCGCCAAGAAACACTTCGTCAGAATTAGCTTCATTATTATCAGCAACCTGTAACTCGCTTACGGCTTGAGTAACCTCATTGGTACATACTGACTCCCAGTGATTTTTCCGTTTACATTTTCGACAAGTTGTTCCGAAAGCAGGACATCGATTTCGAACATGCCGTCGACCACATTTGTTACATGAAATCTTTGGTTTATCATTTTCTAATTTGGAACCATTCTTGTGGGATGTGACAAAACTCACCTCTGTGGGCTTTTCACTGGAGTTCTGTGCATTCTTAGAAACCTCGGCAATTCGTAGAGCCTTTATAACATAATCAAGAGTTAAACGTTCATCTGGTTCACGCATCATTTTATCCCTGAGTTTATGATCATCTAGTCCAAAAAGTAGTTTATCTCTGATTAGAGAATCTCGTTGATTGCCAAACTCACAGCTCTCAGCTGCGCGCCTGAGTTTCATTAAGTACACATCCACGGGTTCTCCACTTTGTGAGCAGTTATGAAAAGTATACCAGCTTACTATAACACCAGATCTTGGGTTACAATATTCTCGAAACCGCTTCAGGACATCATCTATTTTCCTGCCTGTTGCACCTTCAGCAATCTCTTCTGGATTTCCTTCATTGTCAGTGCCTACGAACTCCATTTGGCTATACAGCTCTCTCACATCTTCACCACCAACATGTCTAAATAGAGCTAATTTTCTCCTTTCATTAGCTCCACTTGTTCCTACTAGATCGATAGCAAGTAAATAGTCACTGAAAGAACGTACCCAGCGACGCCATTCTCCTGCAAGGTCATTTGCCCTTAAATCCAGCTGTTGTGGTGGTGATATGCCCTCCATCTTACACAAATGTTCATTCACACCGCTGCCACCATGTTTAATTTGTCAGATGTGAGTATTAAAGCCATTAGTATTTAGGATTATACCAAGATTATTTTTCAGACAAATTATTACTGTCAGATTCTGATGCAAGTTCAACTGGAAGGGAACTTTATTAAACCCTCAAGAAACCAGGTTATATCATAATGCTGAGAACTTAGGTTATGCATGAGCAGACAACTAACACAATACAATATGTATGCAGGAGAAAACAGCTAACACAAAATACAACATTGATCAAATTTTTTTCTCAAAAAATTTTTTGGTCAGTCGAGATATTACGTAGAATGCATCCGGTTAGCCATTGGGAACGATTTTATGACGATTCTGGACGATTTTAGCCATCACGCGTTGTCACGAAAATTTTTTGACCCTACTGAAAACCATCAAAATATCATCTATGAGTGTTCTAGAATGCTTCTACGTTATTTATAAGTGTTTTTGACCATCACGCCTCGTCACGCGTCACGCGTTTTACTAAACCCGCAGTCTGTCATCGTAATAACGGGAGGCTGTGTAATGCGAGGGATTGTTTGTATGTCACAGATGACATTTGCTTCAGGTGTGCTATTTTTTCAGTTGTTTGGTAAGCCTTACTGGCGACAACGGCTACATGAATTAACCTAAAAGACTTGATTTACAATATTGATCTGACCTTTTCTACAGATAAGGAAAATTAAATTTGCTTTCGTTATTCTCATTGATCTTTTACTTGAAAATTTAGTCATACTAACGACTAACAAACAATAAGTTCAATAGTAATTTCAATGATCATTTTGTTCGTTTAAAATTTGATCACACGGCTATAATCAAAAATAGTAAATAGTGAATTTTCAATAGTTTTTTATGCATTATATCATTTCGAAAAACCAGAAGATTTCAAGAGATCAGATGGTTAGTTTGTATAAAAAGTGTTGAGAAAGTCGGTGTCGACCAGCCACTTGTGAGTTTGTTCGGCGTCCAAGTTGTCTTACAAGGGATAAGTAAGAGCTTTCATGCACAACCTCAATCGCTGCAAGCAACACCACCGGTTGCTCAGTATGGCTCCGCATTCTTCATATTTTACAGTAAGGATGAAAAGGTAGATAGCAATCAAATACATCTGGATAATATCAAACATAATACTGAAATGGGTGTACATTAGTAAGTACCCAAATAGTTACACAAGCAAATGCAAACATGTACATGGTGTATATTCGAACCCCGCTGTGCAGAGGTCTATCATTGTTACCACAGTGTGGTCTTTTAGGTGACTTAAAAAGTACCTTTCTTTGTAGTTGTCAATTTCGCTACTCTTTGCTTCATTGTTCACAGGTTTTTCATTCTCTCTTTTATCTCTACCAGCATTTTGGGTTGCCATTGTTTTTTTATAGAAAGTCTTGTTTTCTGTCATTTGATTTTTTATGCAAGCTGATTTTTGTATTATTAATTGAAACATTTCTAGTCATTGGGATAGTTTTAAGTCTTGTAGTTTGTTTAAATTCATTGCTTTGCTCAGTTTGCTTACAGAATAAAATTATGTGCGCAAATGTTTGTAACGGAAATTTTAGTTCCTGTAAAAGATACCGTAGATTGTGATATCAGTTAATGTAAATACATAAGCTGATAAAACTGTATCATCTATTAAACCATAACTGTCACGAACAACTTTTATTGTATTTACTAGGTAAATCAGACACGCTGATTCCGATTTTGTACTCAAAATAAAGATTAGTCCACTAACCTTCAAAGTCATTTAGGCTTTTTTAAAGCGTTTCAATATCCGTTTCGAAAACAACACAATCGGCATTACAAGCTCCGCTCATAAATATGTGACGAAACCTAGCTTTTTCAGAAACGGAAGTTAGGAAAGTTTAGTCCGATTTAAAATAATAGAGATGGGTGTCTTAAAACCCATTATTGTCTAAATCCAGCCTGTAAAATAATTTCAGTTTTTTATGAAAGGGATATAAACTATTTAAAATTGCTCGCAGCTTGTTACTTGACGTTTAAAAGGGCTGGGCGCCGAGAAAAAGGAGCTCAAAAAGCGCGGTTTTATCACGAGCTAGCGTTGTTATCGCGCTTTTTAAATACGCAATGCTGAATAGCTTATCTATCTTTCAGAAAAAACTGATATTATTTTTAAAGCTGGATTTAGATATTAATAGATTTTAAAACACCCATCTCTATTATTCTAAATCGGTCTAAACATCTTTACGTAACTTCTGTTCCTAAAAAGCTAGGTTACGTCAAGTATTTATGGGCGGAGCTTGTTATGCCGATCGTGTTGTTTTCGAGACCGATATTAAAACGCTATAAAAAATCCTTTATTACTCTGAAAGTTAGTGGCCTAATCTTTATTTTGATTACAAAATCGGAATCAGCATGTCTGATTTACGTAGTAAATACGATAAAAGTTGTTCGTGGCAGTTATGGTTTAAGTTGATAAGAAAAGCTGTGATAAGAGCTTTTCAGAAAGATGAAACTTCTTAGCTTGATTGCACTAATACGAATTCTGCCTTGAGACAAATTGAAATGATTTAAGTGTATGTAACAAGTTAATTGTTAAGAATTTGTTCTGAATTTTTTACAGAATCATATTTTATTATTAGTTTATGTTATGATTTCCTGTCATAGATAAAAGTATGCTTGTTTGTGCCTTTATAACGGGAAGATTCAGGTTAAACTATAATCATTGTTTAACCATTTCCCATAGATGTTGGTGAAATAATTGCTGTCACTGTTTAAACATCCGCTCTGGGTTGCTATTGGATGTCAGGTGAAACAAACAAACAGACAATTAGGGGTATAAAGAAGTATACAATTTGATAGTAACATGTAAAATATTTTAGGGTGCAGACTGTTTAGTTGTAAGGATTTGTCTTTGTTAATAATTTTAAAGTATGACCTAGTACATGAAAACACTGAAACTACAAACTTAATATTTGAGTGTCTGATCACAACCTTCTATATTTTAACATGAAAACATTAACTGCCAGAAGAAAATAGTAGTAATAGTAATAAAGACAAGCATTTAATACTAATTACAAAAGAACCAGCATTTCTAAGCTATGAAAAAGTTTGGGTGCCTTTTAATTGGAAGCAGTAGTTTGTGCTGTGAGAAATGGGCTAATCACTACTGAGAATTCAGATGTTGTGTAAAATTGAAGTGTGGTGGTAAAACAAGAACTTCTTAGTAGGTAATATCTGGTGAAATGCAACTCTATAGGTTTATTGCCTATTTTAAGCCCATTAAGGAGGCTGCTATAAAAATATGACCATGTACATGTTTATTTTATACAATGAATAATCTATCATATTCAAGTGCGGATTAGCTGCTCTGATAAAACACACTCACAACAGCTAATATGGTAACAAGACACAACACTCACTTATCATGGCCTGTTTAAAAGTACAGTGATGACACAAACTGTTACTGCATTAATAATCAGAGATAACATTACAGATTAGTGGTTGAGTAATATTGTTGTGTAACTTTAAACATGTACTGGTTTTTATCAACTTTTTTAAATTGTAAAAATAGACAGAGCTTTGGGAAATTTTGACTAGAAATAGTTGCAATATTATATAATCATATTAAAACGTTTATTTTTAAACTTGACTATCTTTGAGCATGAAGGCAGAGCAAGTGTTTATAAGATGGAAGCAATTCTCAAGCATTAAAACTGACACATCTTCTAAGCTTATTGTTTAAAACTTGTGTTTTGAACAAACAATTTGAGAATAGCTAATTCTACGAACCCTACGACTTTGATGAATTCGAGTTTTCTAATGGACCCGTTTGTGTAAAAGAACATTTTGCTAGCTCACAAGCTGGTTAGTATAATTCTATAACCTCCACTTAAAAGTTAATGCTGGGCGTATAAATACGAAGCAACCTTTTTCGAACTTTGTGGAATATGTTTTCACCTCACATTATGATTATCTGCCATTTTTGGCAATCAAAGCCTTCAGTTTGACGTCTAGATGATAGAAAGTGTGTAAAAATATATTGCAATCATACATTGCTCATCCTCGGTATTGACAACACATATAATATGTCTGTGTTTTACCAAACAAGTGACCTTGTGTCACAGCATAGAGCTTCCATCATAATTATTTTGTGTTTTCCAAACTGTTTTGATTTTTCAAGTTCAAAATCTTTGGTGAACAAGGATATATCATTATTATAATTGGAGAAATTAAAATCATTTTAAAATGCTGTCATTTAACATTCAAGGTTTTGTTGAAGGTCGTTTCATAATCACGAAGCACTTTTGCTGTGTAGAATTAACCAATCAAAAAGGAAGTTTAAAGCAATAAAACAACGAGTTAGCTGTATTTTTGATGCTCTCCATCTGGCTAGTTCATTGTTACAGCAAAGCTGAGTCCATTATCACATGAAACATCTGGTTTCAGTTTAAAGAACACATCTTCTAAACCTTTTACCACCATAAGCCAATGAGTTATATGGCAATGCCTGTCTTTCCTATTTGCACAGACGTTTTCTATAAGTATCAAACAGAATAAAGAATATCAAGCTAAAATCAGATAATTATAACTTTAGTGTCAATAAAGGTAATGAATGTTTGAGATAAGATAACAATTTCCTTTCCCACATCGAATCAAATTTGTAAAATAATATCCATTAAAATCTTTGTCTATATGTCAGTGTGTAGTTATTTAAAAAAAGGTATGATAAAAAGATTTTTTTAAAAAGCCAGGTGATGTACAAATAGTATCTCTTTGGGATTTTTTGTGACAGAACTGATACTAGAGGAAATGCACTTTTTTTAGCATTCAATTATTTTCACATTAGGTACTCATATAGTCATATGTTTAATTAATTATGGATTATTAATCGAATAATTAAACGACAAATTTTAATAATTTGCCAAGTATGTTTTTAAACCCTATGATTTACTTCTACTGAAAATTCACAAACTGTCTTGAGAATTACTGTTAATAATAGATGTAAGTTAGTTGCTTATTAATTTATATATATTCCCAACCAAGGTTGAGTTTGGTTGTTAAAATTGTCTTCTATTGCTTTATACACAATCAATATTATTCATAATGATTATGATATGTATTTCCAACAAAATAGTTGGTCCAACCTCATCTGTAACATGTGAATACCAGATTTGTGTTTGTCCAAAACTTGGACAAGTTAAGACAAAATAAGTCTAAAGAACGAGATTTTAGTCATTTTGCTAAGCCAATCATAAGCTAGTACTGAACACTAAGTGTCAGTACCTATCTACAACTGTCTACAAAGCTTCAGTTCTTTAGTCCTAGTTTATAGTATTAATATACTTACCTTGATAAATTATAGTACAGAGTATTTGCTCATGGAACAACTTACTTTTGTGGCTTCACACATCCTCTGTTATTGAATGATCTGTACCACATTATTGTGGTAAGTTCACTTCCTTCTAGAACAGCCTGGCAGGTTACCATATTAAATTGTTTTTATTGAGATAGTCAGTAAATATATTTCAATTTCCTAAAATGAATGAACATACATTAAAAAAAATATAATCATCTCAGACCATAAGCCTTATGAATAGGCATAATTGTATATATTTGTATCGATTGACCAAATCATTCACAGATTAATATAAGTTGTACAATCATTCTACTGAGAGTTATTATTTTACTTTTTTAGTAATAATAATGTTGCATGCTGTAATAATATTAATTGCTCGTCTGAGATGAACGTGCTTGCGGTAGAAGCTAAACTGGCTTTGAAAATGTCCAAGCAATTCCTGCAAAACATTTCGGACATTTTTGTGGTTGGTAAAACCAATTTATGCTGATTAACTGTACAGTATATCGGAATACATTAAAAGGTTTACACCTTTAAATAAACTTTAAAGGTTGACTCGCAACAAAGTTCACATTACAGTTATTTGGTATCAAAAGATTCACCATGTCTTACTCTGCTGTGTTGTAGGTGCAAAATATGGGGAAATCTGATTACAAGCTCTTATAAGCTCAAAAACGAACAATTAATCGCCGTCATCACAAAACGCTGTAAGTTGGAATTAGTTTATTTCTCTGACGTATTCAAACAATTTGATTATTGTTTTGACATGTGATGTTATCACGTTCATTGAACGGCTAATAAAAAGTTCAATATAAAACGTTTTGTAACACTAGTTTATGACAAACACTTCGGGGGTTCTACCGAAAAGCCTGTGTCAAATCTAGATGCTCGCTACTTTGCAGTTCTGTTTCGGATTGGTCTAATCGTCTAGTCGTAATCTGATCATGTGACCCATACTTCCTGCCAAGCAGCGCAAATAATTTTATGCAGCATTTTTCGACTATCACAGGTAATCAACAGGCTCGTCATGTTTATCAGAGGATGACATGCACTCCTAGGAGCTAAGGTTAAAAGATTAAGCAAATTTTTACGTTAGGTTTTGAAATATCGATGCTCAAAATGACAGCATTACAATGATTATGTAATTGACGCGTAATGACAATATACATGGTTCTATTGAATGCTTGAAGTATATTTGTGAAAATTTTTTGACGAATAAGGTAGCATGAAAGTGTTACCGGGAGCCATCTCGTTCAACTACGTCCCATTTGAGCCGTTTTGCAAAGGGATTTTAATCCACAGCGTTTTTGTAATGGCCGCAATTAACCGTTTGTTTTTGAGCTCTCAAGAGCTTGTAATCACATTTCCACATATTTTGCATCTATAACACAGCAGAGTAAGACATAGTGAATCTTTTGATACCAAATAACTGTAATGGAAATTTTGTTGCTAGTCAACCTTTAAAGACCGTGCTGTTCAAAAGCTTTGAACTTTGGATGCACCTTAATGAAATATTAGGTTTTAACAAATATGTAAGTATGTCCTAGTGAAAAAAAATTAATTTGAGAACAAAAAAGTGAAGTAGATTCTGTCAGCTTTACGTGCAAGGTCATACAGTGAGAACTCTACTTGTTTACCTATAGTTTCATTTCCTGTTTATGATCAGTTGCTATCTATATTCAACATGTCCATGTATTTGTATATATATCATATCTGTATCTACACTTGTGTAAAACTATCTATTGTTTTAACGAATTTATTGTGTGCTTACCAAGTAGTTTTATATGCCTCCAAGTTTCTCTTTATATCACAACAAACACTCTATTGTTAGCTTTAGTAAACTAAGTGAAGTCTCTGTTACAATTTGGTGATAGATTTATCTGAAATATTTCAAAACCTTCAAATGTCGTATGTAAAAATTGTGTATGTGATACATAGTTTGTACACTTTTGCTAATATGTGCATGCTTATATGAAATGACACATAGTTGTCACGGTAGCGCATAGTAATAACACGTACCACAGTTTCAATATGGTAGTCATTGTAAAATCAGGTTTCGCCAGCCAAATCTAGATTCAGCTAAACTCCACATATGAAAAGCCAGCAGTCCTTACACAGGGCTAACAAAGGTGACACGAAGCCATGCCTCAATGTTATGTAATGCGTGTACATCTTACTCTGGTTATTGTCACTGCTCTTATTATAAAAATACTTTTATAATAGTTTATAGTAATAAACTGCTCCAAACTGACATAGACCCACATCATCTCTTGTAAGTTTAACTTTATTAATAATAATATTTATATCTTTAGTTAGTTGTAACTAGTTTAGGCCTTTGTATCATTATAAGCACTAGGTATACATGCTATCACTCTATTTGTATTTACTTTGTAGATCAGAACAGGAAAAGGTAGTGTTTGATATCACAGGTTGTCTCCATCTTTCTATAACCAAAATGATGCACTTTATAGCTGGCTGTATAGGATGTATCTACTGTATGTCATTACTATACTTGAGTAGATACTGATAGTATTGGATAAGGTTACATCTTTGACAGTCAACTTTGTTTGTAGATATACCCATAGGTCCTCTCTATAAATCTTGACAACTCTGAACATTCAGTTGTCCAGTCGCTCGTTCGATACGCCAGGCCTGTCTGAGGAATGATGGCTCTGACCAATAGATGTTGTCATGACAGACCAGCCAAGTGATGCGGGCTAGTGATCTTCAACCAGTTTCTTAGGTGCCGATATTAGTCCGAACAACTAGGGTTGCCTATAGTAACATAATCTGCTGCCTCCAATTTTAAAACATGCAGAAGCTAAAAAGGGTATTAGAACTCTGAGGTGAACTTTAGTGTTCCCTTCAAGTGCAACTTTTTGATATGCTGGCCGTTGATCACATCACTGTCTTAGTTAGTCCCATGCTATCTCATGCATAAGGGCCATTCCATGGGGACTGGTCCAATGTGTGTGCTGACCTGTCACAGATATGGTTAAAACTAATTCTATGTTAAAGAGCATGTCAAACTTGGTGGGAATCTAAATTTCTTAGCCTCTCAACATTTAGTGGCGCTGCCGGCGTCACCTCAAAGTTTGCCATTCAGGAGGGGCAACTCCGAGTCGGATTTGTTAGGTTTTTTGATAACAAATATCTCGAAAACTATATCTTCTAAAAATCTGAATTTTTAGTTGTCTTCTTCCACATGTGATCTATCATTTTCATTTAAAAACTTTTCTGTCGGAGGCTGTCATTTAGGGTCAGAGGTCGCTAAAGTAGGTCAGCGGGCCTTATTTCTATCAAGTTTTGTAGATTTAAGCTATTTTAGCGTCACGTAAAACTCAAATTTTTTTTCATTTTCTGGCAATGTAACTCTTGATATATGCTTATTAATGTATTTTTTACATAAAAATAATTTATATTTGTCAGATTTCATCCTCGTGCAAACATGATATTACTATGGTCATAGCTGGTCACATAGTATCACAGTCATAACTGGTCACAAGCCATCATTTGACCATGATAGCTTGTGACCACATATGACCATGATACCACGTGACCAACTAAGGAGTTCTACCATGTGACCAGCTATGACTGTTTTACCTTACATCATGCTATGTGGTCGAATGCTCCTGCATCATTGCTGGTCACTTCGATCATATGGTATCACAATCATAGCTGATCACATGGTATCATGTTCATAACTAGTCACATGATATCACAGTCAAAGCTGATCACACGGTGTCATAGCCATTGCGGGTCAGAATCAACAAAGTAATATCTAGCCCATTAACTTTGTTTGATTTAGGAATAGCTGATTGCCTGGCAACTCACTCTCTGAATACCGTTAAGGTTAGTCATCGTCTCACTGGTGTTTCATTCATTGTTCCGCCTCACTCCTAGCTGTTAACTCAAAGCACCAAACTCTCTTCACAAGCTTGTCTCAGTAATTCTAACATTACAAGCCATCATTTTATGTTTTAATAATTCAACCATAAAGTACCACATTTGTATAATATGGTATATTAGACATGTTCATGTAGTATATAAACTCAGTATATTATTTGATTAATAGTTGATGTTTATCTCACTGTCAACTTATAAGAAATTTCTCTCTATAAACTCTAAATCTGTAGAGGAATAGTTGAGTACTAGTTAAAATGTTGCTGTTAAGCTTGTGTTATCTATAGAGAATGTCTCTTAGATTTGAGAGTTACCTCTATTGCAGCTGGATCCATAGTGCCAACCACATGTTTTTATCGGAGGTTCATTGATTGCTGTGATCCTGTTCAATCAACTCCGGGACATTGGGTTGTCTTCAAAGATGGATTGTCAATCTCAACTCCGTTCTATCCGGTATTATTAGTAAGTACAAATATCTTGTGATTTAGTACAAGGTCTTAAATGAAGCTATAACTCATACTTTCTGAAACTAACTTTAACATAGAGCAATGCACACAAGTTAGTTTTAATCTAATTGAAGGTCGTGAACCTAGCGCCAGAGATGCAACTAGCTTTACTTTAACGTAAGTTACTCAGGCTAACAATAATCTAATGCAAGTTTTTGCTTTGATATATGTATTCTATTGTTACATCCTCGATCAAGTTCAAATTTAATGTCAGTATTGTAAGATTATATGGTACCTGATTTATTATAAGCCGCAATGGTACATGATAAATTGTAAAGTTATATGGTATCTGATCTATTGTACGATTATATGGTACCCGATCTATTGTAAGGTTCTATGGTAGCTGATTTATTGTACGTTTATATGGTATTAGATCTATTGTAAGGTTCTATGGTACCTAATTTACTATAAGGTTCTTTGGTACCTGGTCCATTATAAGGTTTTATAGTACCTGATCTATTGCAAGGTTCTATGTTATCAGATCTATTGTAAGGTTCTATGGTACCTGATCTATTCTTAAGCCTGGTTCCCATATACGTCGCAAAGCACCGGCGGTAATATCGCGCAGCAAAACACTTGCGGTGCTCGGCGCAGTTTAATGTTCACATAAAAGCCACATCGTTAATAATATTGTAAACATAATTGCGTAAACAAATAAAATGTTCGCTCGCCATGCCGTTCTTATAATGGTGACCTTTACCCGTACAGTGCATTTCGGGAAGGTTTTGCCTGCGGTCGTTTGCAAAATTTGAACAGCGCTAAACTATTGCGATGCCGCCGGCAACTACCGGCGATCCTCGGCGGTCCTCGGCGCATACGTTCCCATTTCATCGCTAATAGCCTGCGGTGTGTCGCCGGTGCTTTGCGACGTATATGGGAACCCGGCTTTAGGTGCTATGATTGCTGATCTTTGTAACATTCTATGCTGTTTGATCTATTGTAAGGTTCTATGGTATTCTGGTATGGTATGGTGGTTCTAGTTTCACGTTAGTTAGCTAATTTTCCTGTGTTTCGCTCTCACGACCAGCTGGCTGTTTAACCGAAACCTATCTAAGGACATTTGCCTTTGTCGCCCTTTCAATATGTTGCGATTAGGACAAACACAGGTGTCATCACAAAGGGTTAATGCACGACCACTAACCAGCTTGTCCGAATGTCTATTTTTTATAGTTGTGATAGATATCACCGGCTTTTTCACATAGCATCGTTTCAGTTACGCTGTCGCCGGCCAATTGTTTGTCTTTAATTCAATACCTGAGCAGTCTCTCCATCAGCGGTCGTGAAGATCGCTGTGTTGTGTAGAAACTATGGTTGGCCTTTAGCAAACTAAATGCCCTGAACATAAACTTTCTGTTTGATAATTGTGGATGTATTTCTGTCATTTTACTGAGCTAGCTCAATCACGCATACAAATTTCGCCTATTTTTCAATACTTGTCCATTTAATATCAATTGCTATCATTCAGTTTTTTTGCATTATTATTTATTTTACTAGCAAAAACTCGGTCGACGCACAGTACTTTTAATTCACATGATTCTGCACTGAAAATTGCGCACAACAGAAAACACAGTACAAAAGTGTAACCAGAGCAGTTAAAAAATATAGCGCGATGCTGTTCTCATAAAACACCTTCGACGTACTGGGCAACTGATTCGGGTGCTCGTATATCAAACATGGCTCGTATGGTAGTGCTAAAACTTGCTTGAAAGCTGACTCGTATCTCAAGTTTCTCGTAAGTTGGGGCACTCGTAAGTTGAAGTATATTGTAAGGTTTTCAAGCTAGTTCTAACCGAGTACTATGTGAGAAACTTTGGAATACACTGAGAAAATATTATTGATCAGAAGGTTAGAAATATATTAGTGTAGATATTGGAAAATCTCTCTCAAGTAGAGAAGACTGATTGTGCCTAACAGGAAGTTTCAAAGAACAGACTAGTGCATTGTGGGTGTTAGTGTGTCTTGAGTGTAGTTCTGTTAGTTCTAGTCACTTTATTAAAGCTCCTCTCCTCTGGTCACAGCTTAGTAGACAGTAAGCTGTGACCAGAGCTCTATCACTGGTGGTTAGTAATACAAAAATTTGTTATATTTTCTTCAGGTAGTCAACTGATGAGCTGTTTTTCTCTGTAATTTGTTGAACCAAAGAACTGTCATGTTGTACCTTACCCTGTCTCCTTTAGTGTTAGCTGAGGAGGATTGTCAAGAGTACCTCAACTTCCAGACCAAGTTCTATACCTTCACCATCTACAGTCGTATTCAACCTATAGATTGTGACAGATTTGAATGCCTTTCACATCAGAAAGCGTATAAATTCATGAATTGCAAAATAGTGAGACAGCTGGAGGTACGTTCCAAGATTTGTTCCATTTTTTCTGACTGCAGTTAATTCTTATTTGGCGTGTAAACATAACATATTGATCAGTATTAATGGAAAACCATTAAAATAGTTCATTAACAGTTTGGACTCTAGTGAACTGGTCCCATTCACCAGAGCAGGGTACCAGCTATAGTGAGTGGAATCCCAACAGAGAATCCCACTCACTGCGAGATCTTCTGTTGGGATCCCTCAGCTTACTGTAGGATCCCAAAAGCTTTTTGACAGTTCCCACTCATAGTTATTTTTTAACATTCGAAAGTAGGTATATCACAAACATTTATTGATGGTAACGTCTGCATAAAACCTAAGATGAACCAAACATATCTATGCGTCTGTATATTTTTGTTTTACCGCTATCTCCTTCACCCCATGGTTTACAAACTGATTATATTGGTGGTTATTAATATGTGTGCAAGGTCAAGGACAATTGTAACATTGCGCGCCCAAGTCATTAGAATATAACGGCTGTAATTATTGTACAGTGATATGGTTGTAACATAAATGACACCTCCTAAATACATTAGTATGCACACGTGCTAAATAGATATCCCCCATATGAAGAGAATTTCAAAGAATGTTTAAGATAGACTTGCAACAAAATTCATTTTACAGTTATTTGGTATCAAAATATTCACCATGTCTTACTCTGCTGTGTTGTAGGTGCAAAATATGGGGAAATGTGGTTACAAGATCTTAAAAGCTCAAGATCTTTTTTAAAGAAATTTTAATCTGCAGCGGTTTTGTGATGGCGGCGATTATTTGTTCGTTTTTGAGCTTTTTAGAGCTTGTAATCACATTTCCACATATTTGGCACCTGCAACACAGCAGAGTAAGACATAGCTAATTTTCCGATACCAAATTACTGTAATGTGAATTTTGTTGCAAGTCAACCTTTAACATTAAAGCTCATAAATTACATAATTTTTTATGGTATATTTCAATACATTGGAGTCTTGGCTTTCAAATTAGCTATTGTTTGCCATAGTGAGACAGACATTGGTTTGTGTTTATAGGATTTCCCTAGAGCTCTACCGCGAAAGAGTTTACTGGCATAGTCTCGAAAATTGTGATGTCGCAATTCTCATATTCGTTGTTGTGTGCTCTTATTGTTTATTTATCAACTACGATAATGGCGATAATGACGCTAGTGGCAGGCCAAGGTAGGATAACTCCAGAGAACGAATGAAGATGACAAATCAGTCAGTGTCATTAGTTCTCCACGTACATATTATTTCTATGATAAGTACCTCAGACTCAAAGCACCATACTATAATTTCCCGATGATATTATGCGCTAGCTCTTTATTTTTAATGTAATGTTGAGGGTGACGACTGAGACTAATTAATTTCAAGCATTGCGTGATTTCGCGAAAATGCGGTTGACATTTAGTCTAAGGGCCACGCAGGTCATAATTTAATCGATGTGATTTCATTACCTCTATCAACAACAGTACATTTATTGAAGCATAATTAATTAACCCAGAACATGTGTTTGTATTGGTTGGGCGTTAGCACGATCGCGGGCATTGTTGATTATCTAGAATCTTAGTTTATTATTAGCGCTCTCCGGATTTAACAGCATCGATTGTCACAGAAAAACGCAGCCTCAATGGCGGCAAAAGGGATTGACGACCTAAGGCTAAATGAGAATTAGGGCGTCACATTTTGAGTACCTGAACCAAGTGTTTTTTTTTTGCAGGACGTACTTTTGACACCCCGTTTTTTATAGTTCTATCATTCTTTGTGTATTGAATATAGGCTCATTCGAAAGCCAAGACTCTGATGCATTAAAATACATAATAAAAATATTATGTAATTTATGTGCTTTAAAATAGATACAAAGAATGTAACTAATAACAAGCCCTTTGTCTTTAAAAAGAGAATCTTTACTACCAGAGTAGTTGTTTGTTCTGTTATCTACACACCATCTATACAATGTAGATGTTGGTGGCCAGAATGGTAATAATTAAAGAGTGAGTCATTTTGGTGACTTTCACAACTTGTTTTGTTTATATTAGGTTAAGATAACACGAGAAGGTAAACACAACTCCTGATGATAGCGATATCAATGTAACAAGAACAAAGTCAATATGGTGGTCATTTTCGAAGCTGGTTAAACCAGCCATATCAAGATTCACCTAAACTCTACTTATGAAAATTCAGCAGTCCTTACACAGGGCTAACAAAGGTTGCATGACGTCATGCCTCAATGTTATATAACGTGTGTACATCTTACTCTGGTTATTGTCACTGCTCTTAGTTTAAAAATACTTTTATAATAGTTTATAGCAATAAAGTGCTCCAGGCTGACATAGACTCACATCATCTCTTGTAAGTTTAACTTTATTAATAACAATATTTAGATCTATAGTTAGTTGTAACTAGTTCAGGCCTTTGTATCATTATAAGCACTGGACATACATACTATCACTCTATTTGTATTTACTTTGTAGATCAGAAGAGGTGAGGTTTCTATAACCATCATGGTGTACTTTATAGCTAGCTGTTTAGGAGGTATGTACTGTATATCACTTTTTTAAAACTTGAGTAGATTATGGCTTTTAATCAGGTCGTATCTTCTGACAGCCAACTTTGATAGCAGTTATAGTCATAGACCTTCTGTTTCTGCTCTTAAAATAACTACAGACTAAAAAGGATATTTGATCTCCTCGCTGTATGGACTCACTTTCAATCTAACTCTTTGATGTCCTGACTGTCGAGCACATTGCAGTCATAGCGGGTCACTTGGTATAACAGTCACAGCTGGTCACATCGTATCACATTCATAGCTGCTCACAGGATATAATTTTTATAGCTGGTAACATGGTATAACTCCCCTACCTAGTCACACGGTATCATGATCACAGCTGGTCACAAGCTATCATGGTTATAGCTAGTCGAATGCTCTGGTAGTCATTGCTGGTCACATGGTATAACGGGCATACCTGGCCATATGGTATCACGGCTTAGCTGGTCACGTAGTATCAAAATCATAACGGGTCACATGGTATCATGATCATAGCTGGGTATCATCATCAACCCCTCCCCTTAGCATTCAACTAGATGTGAATATCCAACCGTGCCATAGTTACTATGGTAAAACTAACTGACTTGTTGTGAACAACTGTGACACTGTGAACAACTTTGGTGGTCCCAAGTAATTCAGTAAAGCCTGGTTCCTATATACGTCGCAAAGCACCCCATCAGTACCGCAAGCTATTAGCGATGAAATGGGAATTTACGCGCCGGGTACGGCCGGTAGTTGCCGGCGGCATCGCAATAGTTTTGCACTGCTCAAATTTCGCCAAAGACCGCAGACAAAACTTTCCCGAAATGCACTGTACGGGTACAGGTCACCATTATAGAAACGGCATTGGAGTATTTTATTTGATAACGCAATTATGTTTACGATATTATTAACGATGTGGCTTTATGTGAACAGATGCGAGCGAGCGGCGCAAGCGATTTGCTGGGCGTGTTACTGCCGGAGTCTTGCAATCGATATGGGAACCAGGCTTATGGAAGAACTTGTTAAATCTGGCAAATTGCCATCTTATTGGCATACTGCAGACTAGTGACCTTTTGTAAAACAAAATCTTTTCTAGATATGTCCACATGGTAGTCTTACAACAGCTTCTGTGATTGGATGGATTAATCTTGTAGTCAGACCTATATACACTAGGACATTTATGTATTCACCACATCTAACCTTCGTATTTTCGCGGAGTCATCCTCCCGCGAAAATTTAATGTGCGAAACTAAACTATCATAACGAATGAGCGAAAACGCGAAATTAAATAGCTTTGTTCATTAATAGTCGAAGAAACAAATGGCAGCAAGCGATCAAATTGCATTATCGACCTCGCCCACGCCATTCTACCTGCAGTTCACAATTACCCGCAATTATTCACAGTTCCCAAATTGAAATGTTTTTCTTATCGATGAACCAGGCCCGTATTCCCTGGGGCGGCTGGCCGGCTGAGCCATTCCAACTTTCTCGGAACTTTCTGCGGCTAAGTACAGTCAAACTCGGATAACTCGCCCTCAAATAAAATGTAACATTTCATCTCAAACACAAGGTTAACTCGAACGGATTTGTTTGGTCCATTCCCACGCAATGATAAATTGCTTCAGATAACTCGACCTCAACCCCGTTTATTCGAAAAGTTATTTGCCCAACGGCTATGGAAACTGTTTTTATCGCTGTAGAATATCACTTCATTCGAAGCCATACAGACAAACATCACCTTTCAGTAGTTCTTAGGCATCATTATTATCCTCATCAGTGGCAAAATATTCTTGTTCGCGATCTTTATAAAGGTTTGCAAAATATCAATTTTATCAAACATCCGTTTGGCCATGTTCCATCGAAAGCGTGGAAATCTCCGTATAAACTTAAAATAAAATCGGCAAAATCGATCATTGTTAAAACGCTCAAAAGAAAAAGATGTCTTTTTTCCGAGCGTTTCAACTGCGGTCAAGTTTTGCCTATTTCAATTTAAAGACGCCTCGTCAATTACATCACCTAACACAAAACAAATCTCAAAAAGATAGAAAAATGTTGATATTTTCCGATAATTTTTTTTTAAAACCTAACACAAGAGGCCCGGCTGAGGCCCTACTTAAGAAAAACCTGTTGGTGGCTTACACCGCCCCCTCCACACCCCCAGGTGTTCATAACCAGTCGCCTAACATTAACCACCCCAACTTGCAACTAGTGAATACAGGCCTGCAGTGAACTGAACTTGTGGAATCTAATTGTTGGTTCCACTGCTTTTATTTTCACATCACTATATTTTCGCACTCTCCAGCGCTGCGAAGTTAAGTTGCAGTAATACTTTACTCTGTATGCTACTCACGAAACTAAATATTAGCGAATTATAGGGTAACTATGTCCTAGGGTAACTAATATTTAACCCATAATCTTTGTGGGATGTTGTAGCATGGCTACCCACCCCCTCGGCAGACAGGTTCTTTCATACATAGATCTACTTTTGATCAACTTGTATTTTGCTATCGTATTCTTCAAATGATACAGAGTATTTATCTTCCCTTGTAGGTAGAACAAATACCGATTTTTTGAAACTAATGCATCTCTTCAACTTGCCCTTTAGCTGTGGACAGATGATATTCGAGAAAGATGGCTGCCGTGGTTTAAACTAAGGGATACTGCCAACTCTACTGTGTTGCTCTCCTGGCTTGGCATCTCACTCATAAGTACCTGCATTGATGGAACAGGTCACACCACCAGGTAGGTGGAGCTTAGTTTCATAGACTTATTTACATAGACATTGTTTACACATGCATTCTGTTTGATATGTGATTCAGAACTAAAAGACTAACATAATCATCCTATTATTTAGTTGAAATAATTTAACTAATGAGTACCTTCATCAACTAAACAGGTCACACCACCAGGTAGGTGGATCTTTGTTTCATAGACTTCCTCACATAGACAATGTTTACACATTCACTCTGATTGATATGAGATTCTGAACTAGAAGAATAACATAATCAATTTTTAATTGAGTTTAATTACTTCATACTACTAAACAAGTTCTCATATTTAATATGATACTTTAATATACTACCAAAGCAGTGAATAGGAATCTAATGTGTAAAAGAGGAACAAATATAACGGCACCATATTGCCGAGTGAGGATGAGATGGACCTATTTAACGATGAATTCCTTTATCAATGGGTTTTCTATAATGAATTACCTTTGTTAAAAGAGATCTAATATACAATTAACATTTGGTATAAATTTGTTTGAAACAAATATTAAATCCTTGTTTGTTTGTTTAGTTTCCTTAGAACATTAATCTACTTTCTGTATTCTCCCAACATACTGAAAATCAGCCTGTCTGACTCATTTACAGCTAAGGACTTGTTATTCTCATAGAGAGTGACCAATCTGGTATCTCTTTATGGCAGGTGGAATCACTAGATGTACTTTATGGGCAGTCTTCTATCCAACCAATGTAATGTAATGGCAATTTTGTACAAAATCTTTGAGTTTTTGTCAAATTTTCTAAAATTGCAGATTTATGAAGTACTGTAAGCAGTAGAATGTGCTCTTTCAACAGGTATGCATTTTATTGACAGAAACTAATGCAAACTATACAAATAAGCCTTTTATTGCGACCCTGTAATAAACCAAACCGCAAGAAAACCGCAAAAAATGCAACCCTTACGACCTGTTTATTGGCATAATAAATGGCTCCTTATCGGCCGTTATCAAATGAAATCTATACACAAAGCGAAAGCTCAACACGTGATCTTTTCAATCGTACTGATAATATTCACTTTCAATCAACCAATAAAGAGTGAGAGCCTTTATATTCCCGCCAAAAGAATAACCTTGAAGCAAGTGAAACCTGCTAGTTTGATTTGCGTCGGAGCTGCTTTTTTCTTATCAAATGAAATCAACGCATCATTAAAATTGACCAATGGAATGCCGCGGTGCGGATGTAGGTAGCGATTGTAAACATTGCGAAGCCATTGATAAGCTCATTCCTTTTGTCTTTGACCGAAGACCCAAACGTACGCGTTTCTAAAACTCTCACACATTATTACAAGTTGCTATTTCGAATTACAAGATGGTGAAGACATATACACCCAGTTCATACGGCAAGAAAAAAAAGAAAAAAGTCTTTCATCTAAAAAAACTGATGATGATGTTAGTATTCTCGTCTTGCTATTTTTTATTTATTTCGATTCAATTTTTTGTCGCTATGACTAGTTCTAATTAGTTACTAGATGTCTTTTCAGCGTCTATCTATTTCATTAGGCTAAACCAAGGAATTCAACAGTATCAAATATAAAATGTTGGTTATGTATCGATAATACCTAGTTGGTGTTATGCTATTCGCTACAAAACATTCGTGTTGGAGATTTCCTATTAGCGCTTCTATCAGTGGTGAAGTTAGCTATGGTGCTTCAGTATGCTGTTTATGTTGTCTACATGGCCGAATATGAACTCAAGATAAATGTGATGGCTCAGCAAAAAAATTAATTATCCGTAACCGATAATTCCTAAGCATCATTATTTTTTTATTTCTAGAAAATTGATGCCGCCACAACACCGCCGAGCACATCTCTTCTGTCACCAGCACCATCAACATTTTATGCTCCAGTTTGTGCTGATTCAGATTCTGCTGCTGCTTCAGATTCTGCTGCTGCTACAGATTCTGCTGCTGTTCCAGTTTCTGCTGCTACTCCAGTTGCTGCGTCCAAGCGCAAGCTGGAGACCTTCAGGGAATATACTGCTGGCCACCCTATTTATGCTAGTGCCGACATTCTTTCTGGTGATGCTGCCGCAAGCAGTGTCTGTGTAGGCAGCTATAGGGTAGTTAGTTTGGAATTTCTAAATAGCATAGTATCTTATATAGTTTGTTACACCTGTTCTAGTACAAATGTAAGGTTAGTTGAGAATGCTAATGTCTACGGTATGTCTAGTTTATTTGAAGTAGTTTGTCAAGATTGTGAGGCCACAATTATGTCGCAGCACACATCCCCGAGTGTGGTAATTGGTAGGGCTTATGATATCAATGATGTTTATTCTTGTAAGAGTAACGGGGTAGGATATGCACAGGCGTGTAGCTGTATTTCAGATCTAAATTTACCTCAGCCTACTACTTCTTGTGCATACTACACTAAGTTAGATAAGTTAACTACTGCATGCACTAAAGCTTTAGAGGAGCATTTTAGAATCATTAGGATTATTGTAAAGGAAGAGCATCTAAAGCTTGAGGAACGTAGAACTGATGTTGATGTAGATACTGTAGATATAGCTGTAAGTTATGACGGTACATGGCAGAAGCGTGGAAATAGTTCACACAATGGTGTATTTGTTGTTATAGATGTTCTTACTGGATCTGTTGTAGACTTTGAAGTGATGTCAAACTACTGTCAGGTATGTGAGAAAGGACCGAAGAAGGATGACAGTGATTACAATGAGTTCTGGAAGAAACACCAAGATGCTTGCGAGAAGAACCATGGGGGCTCGAGCGGTGCTATGGAGAGACGCAGCAAAGATCATCTGGCAGAGATCTACAACAGGGCCTTTACGATATACTGCTTTTCTTGGTGATGGTGACAGTTTAGCGTATGATGCGGTGTGTAGTCTAAACGTATACGGTGATGTCAGTGTCAAGAAGGAAGAGTGTATAAATCATGTTGCTAAACGTTTGAGGACTCACTTGAAAAATCTCAACGTTTTATATAAAAAGACGTCGACGCCAATTTCCGGTAAAGGCAAGCTTGCAGACACATTGATGCGAGATTTGCAGTCTTATTATCGCAACGACATCACTCAGAATTCAGGCGACATTGACGGAATGAAAAAAGCAATTTCTGCCGCGCTGTATCACATCACGTATGATTACTCGCACCCGCAGCATGATTATTGCCCTCGTGATAGCTAGTGCTGGTATAAGAATCTCGGCATGTTGCCTTCGAAACCTGACTTGCCGATTGCGATGTTGAGTATGATCTTGTATACAAATGATTGTCAGACGAGAGATTGTTGGAGCGGTGTGCGAATGTGAGTACTCAGAATGCGAACGAATGCTTGAATGGGAAAATCTGGTGACGCTGCCCAAAGACCCAGTGGTATGGTAAGCGTGCAGTGACAGTGGGTTTGACGATGGCTGTGATGGTCTTCAATGGTGTTAGAACTGAAGTATTTAGGGTACAAAAGTGTTTCGGTCTGCTTGTAGGTGAGAAGTCATTACTGCATGCAGATGCCAAAGATGAGGACAGATTGAAGAGAAAGATCGTCAGTGGCAGCCAGAGGAAGTCGAAAGTACGTCGCAGAACTACAAAACAACAAAGACAGCGGCATAAAGAAGGAGTAACCTATGCGGCCGGAAGATTTGGTGTCTAATTCAGAGGTATAGCAAAATGCTAGTTAGAGTATTATACATAGTAGTATTCAATAGCAGTAAGATTAAAGTATATAGAGTGCAAACTTATTTTGGTTGGGTTGTAGGTAAGAAGAAATAGTTGCATGCGAGATGAGCAGAGATTGAAGATAAGGAGAATCAGTCAAGACCGAATAAGTCAATAGCATGGTATGGTTTACTTCCTGCTGTAGGTCATTGGCCTTTTTGTTTTGAAATATTTGAAAAAAAGGCTAATTGTCTGTAGCAGTAAGTCAACAGCACCTCGCAGAACTACTGAGCAACAGAGACAGCGGCATAAAGAGCAGAAGTTGAAGATAGTATTGGTAAGGTTGACTTTCTTTTGCAGTTGGTTAGGAACAATCTCTTGAAAGAGTTGAGATTATTTTCATCCATCTGCCAAAGTAGATCAACAGCAAGTTGCAAAACAACTGAGCAACAGAGACAGTGGCATAAAGAGCTGAAGTTGAAAAGGGAATCGGTAAGGTTTACTTTCTTTCGCAGTTGCTCAGTTTCATACTCTTGAAAAGGTTGAGTAGCGAATTGACCAACTGCTGAAGTAAGTCAACAGCAACTACAAACAAGCAGTTGAAGATAGGATTGGTAAGGTTGACTTTCTCTCGCAGTTGGTTGGGAACATTCTCTTGAAAGATTCGAGAAACTTTGCTTGCATACCTGAAATCGATACCTTTTTTGTTATTCTGTAAATCATCGGTTACAGTTTTGTCATATCGATCGGTATCAATTCTTATGCTCAAAAATTAGTTTTGTAGTCGATATCAAAATTCTGTTTCTATGACGTTTGGAAGCACATTCTGAGCTTCACTTTGACATTAAGAACAAGCATTTTGATGTAGCAGCTGATTCACAAAATCTGAATGGGTAGACCTTTCGCTGCAGCGTATCATTTCACGATCTAGCAAACATTTACCTATCTAAACCTTGGCTTAGCCATGTACTGTACAAAATCTAGTCGTTTTCTGTTAGTATCTAGTGAAATATTTAATCTGCTTTGTTTCTTGCCATCGGTTATGTTTGTATATAATAAATTCTAGTTGCTAACGCGTAGCCTGAATACGTCTTGTAGCATAAAAATGTAAAACTATTGTTTTTGTTACTTTACAAAAGTTGACTCCATTTTAGAGTAACGGCTGGAATAATGCTATCTGTTGCTATAATTGTTGCTGTTGTTGCTGTTGTTGCTGTTGTTGCGCTTGCTTGCAAGATGAAACCTGGTGCGTTGGGTCTTCATGTAACACATATTTGTAAATATTTCATAGAAAACTCATTATGCAATCGATGAGTTGTCAAATCTTCCTTCATAATGCTAGCTTTATGCGTGCAACAGGAAGTACATATATGTACATTCTTTCTTATGTCGAGTAACAGCGGAGTGTAAGTCGAACATGCAGTGTACCGTATAAACACAGTACAACTCTTTATTCATACAAAATAACCAGTGTTTGTGGTATTACCTAGTGCAGAGTGTGCAGTGTTGATACAGTAGTAGTGTTGCTAGTACATACATGTATATTACAGTGCCAGCTTATAAAGAGTGACAGGTCATGTAGTCAGTACTGGCTAAG